>NW_009202045.1:0-23924 GCF_000690835.1 Fulmarus glacialis | reverse complement strand
TGCCCCCGCGGCGTGGCAGCCTCCAAAGCCGGGTCTCGGGGGGGAGTGGGGAGCTCTCCCCTCAGGGGTTCCCGGCGTGAAACCCGGGAGTTTACTTTTTCCGCCTTGCATGGGCATATGAGGCTTCAAGTGATGGCGGTTTCAGAAGCAGGGCTGTTGTTAGGCAGCCTCTTTCTAAGGTCTGTTTATTAAGTGCATGCTATTAAGTGTAGACAAAATGCAAAGTAATGAGGCTTAACTCTTGAAAGTGGTTTGAGCTTTACCATTATCTTGGGGATCCTGACAACTTCATCGTGTCGGGTGAGGAAACCAAATCAAAGACGCTTCGCTACTTACTCAGGGTATACGCTAAAAATCAAAACTTGGGTCCTCTTCTTGTCTAAGTTAGCTGAATTTTATACAACAATATTTTACCAAATCAGTTTAGCCCGCCTAGTGTCGACACAGCCTTATGAACATAAGGTGTCCGGTATTAATGCAGCGACTTCTGCGCGTGTGTTGTGCTTGTAGATTGCTGGCAAAGCTTGCATCTGGGTTGTGACTTCTGGTGACTGACTGCACGATTGCTTTAATTGCAGCCCTTGCTGAAGCAGTTGCACTGTCAGGGTTGTAAATACAGGCCAGGCATCTGTTTTACAGGAGTGTGATTAAGCTGCAAAACCGTCCTTTGCCCTCATGAAATAACTTCCCTTGTGTTCTCGGTGCTGCTGTTGATGCTCCCACAAGAAAAATAGGTGATCTCTTTATCGGAATAGTAATTAGTGAAATAAAAGAAGGTCATACACCTTAGTGCTTGTTAGCTTTTCATTTGTCAGACAACAAAAGTTCTGTCAAGTGCAATAAGAAGGAAGAAACGCAGGATTAACTTTCAAAAAGTCCGAGTTAAATAGTAATATTGCTCTTTTTTTTTTTTTCCTGTAGAGGATGTAGCCGTCACCTTTCAAAAGCTTGCAAGCCATGAGCAATATGGTAGTATTAGCCTGGCCTTGCAAAATTAATCTGAAGAGTCATTCGCTCTGACACAAAGCACAGTAGCGTGCCCTACATAAAGGTGAAGAGGAGAGTTAATGGTTTTGACTCCCCTCTTAGCCAAAATTACTTGCCCCGGGGAAAAAGCAAGTAAATTTTGCCAGTCTGTGTTAGTATTTCAGCATGTATTTATGTTAATTTGTGGTTGCTGCATGCAGACTTTGATCTTTCTTAAGAACTCTTACTCCCTTTCAACATGTTGATATTACTTTAAAAGATCAGTAAATACAGCACCTTGACTTTAATCTGCATCCAAAGTCCCACCCATAAGTATAAACATTTTCCTTTCCTCACACCTGAGCATGTAAATTGCATATAGGGAGCGTAAGGCACAATAGCAGAAAGGCGCTGGGCCTGACCCAGCTACCACAGAAAAACGTCTGTTGAAGGCACTGGATTGAGCCTCTAGCTGGGTAATTTAATTTGTGCGAGGCAGACATCCTGCAGCTGCTCTTTACGAAAATATTTGCTGACTTATCTGAGAGAATTATTGTTCTTGTTAAAATAAGTTGTAGTGCGTGGAAGAAAAAGGAAGCTGGATGAAAGGCACAGGTAAAAAGCCTGCTCTGCTCTGCTGTCGTTTGTCAGTGATGTAAGTCCGCTGGTATAAGTATGTTTTGGGAGGAAAGCTGGTAGGTGAGAAGGGTATATGCTGGCACTTCAGAGGGGTCGATCCTCAGCGTTACCAAGAAGCCCCTGTTCACTGCACTGGAGGCAGGAGTGTCTTCAATCTGCCTGTTGCAGAAAAATATTGTACAACTAAAAGGTGTTATAGAAAAAAAAAAAAAAACAAACCTGCATTACTATTTCTCCCATATTTTTCCATAGCTAGATGCTGATTATAGCCTGCCCTCAGTATAGGGCGATGCTGACTGGAACAAACTGAGGCAGCTGGGTAAGGTACTGCCGGAGTGCAGGAACGCGCCCGTTGCAGAGGAGGCGCTCCTGTTGGGACTTGCCGTGTTAAATGCGATGGGGGATAACGCCAAGCTCCTGCCAGTCCGCTGACACTGCCGTCGTCCGAGACTTAACAGCTTTTTGACTTCTGAATCTTGCTGCCCAGTGTCCTTCCTTTACTATTTCTTGGTATTCTTAGCTTTTAGTCTTATAGGACGACAAGTGGTTGTACCTGTCCCTGGAGGAGCCTTAATTTCCATCCCTGTCCCAGTTTTTTAACTCAGCCAGTTAAAAAAAAATTGTTCTGAGTAAAGAATTAGGCTGGAAGAGTCGGCCCCAGAACTTAGTTCTGAAAATGCTTTTATTGCTGGAAGATATTAAAGTAATGACAAAGTTGCATTCTAAATACAGAGGAGAAGTGTTTTCCGACACTTTTTAAAACTATTTCAGGCTGTTGATTGATCTGTGCTACCTTTTGGTGTTTGAAGGAAGGTTGGTGGTGGAACTTTTTCATTATATTTACGTAGTCATATTTTCATATATAAAGTGTTAAAACCTGTAAAAATACCAGAGATCCATACTTGGAACTAAAAGTATGGATGTGTGCAATAGAGCCGTTTGGCTGTGTTGCTCAAAACAGCCTGAAAAAATCGTTCCCATGTGTTTTATCAACAGCTAGGGTGCTCGTACGGGAGCAGTCGTCTTGTGGTAGCTGAGGTCAGGCTTCTTTTTTCCAGTGAGAATGCATCCCTGCTAAAAGGGGATGTATGCCGTGAGGGAAGGAGAAGAGTCATCTCAAGATGAGAAGGAACACAAGGGAATTTTGCACAAAAAAGGCAGGAGAGGGAAGCTCAAACTTCCTCTTCAGCATCTGAAGTTCCCAAGCAGTGCTTACCAGGGCAGCAGGGGAAGTGGATGCAGAAGTCAAGTTCATTTTCCCCCTCTTACGCGGGGAGTCACTTTGCCCAGTATATACGGTGTGTTGCACTGAACCGTGGTCACTGTCCTTGTCACAGAAGTGTGGCAGTTGCTGGCCCAGCTGAGGTCAGAGAGTGGTTGAGGTTGGGGGGGCACTTCTGGAGGTCATCTTGTCCAAACCTGCCCTCCGAGCTGGTGCTCAGCTCCTGGGGAGCTTGCAGCAGAGTGTGCATAGCGGTGGCTGCGGGGATTGACTGCATTTAGTTGCTGCTAAGCTTAAAAGAGAAAGGATTTTTTTTTTTTTTTTTTTCCCCACCCTTAATTTCCACACCTGGAAGAGAAAGAGGAAGAACAGCTCTGTCTCCTGCCTTCTGTCTAGCGTGTCAGGGTAGATGATGTTGAAGGAGAGGGTATTAAAAGCATGATCATCATCGTGGAGGTCCTAGTGATGTTTCTCTCCTGTTGCACAGAGGTTTATTGGGAACTGTGGGGTACCCTCCTGTGAGGCACAGCAGATACTCTGTGTCCAGCATGCTTTTATTTATAGCAGTACTGCTGGTACCTTGAGTTCAGAATGGTTTCCTTCATTTCTGTTTTCCACAGTTGAACATATTTCCTTGTGTGCCCTATTTTAAGGCAGGGCTCCCAGCACGTGTCCTGAAGGAGCAAGTGTTGAACCTCCCTCTGTGGGAAGGCTATGGGGCAAAAATTAATTCTGAGGCTTTGAACGTAGCTTCAGGGGGCTGTCAGAGGTGGTATCTGCCGAACCTGGAAGCTCTTGTTTCGGATATGCAGCTTGCGGCAAACTTTTCCTTGGTGTTCCTGTGCTGCGGCTTTTGGAAGATCACCACCTCCCAGTGCAGAATCGTTCATGGAGACCTTTGAGAGGTTCGGCATCCCCTGCAACTGGATGACCTTGGCACTGCCAAGTTTCTGCTCTTAAAGTGAAAATCTGGTGATGCTAATAAATTTCAACATCGATACGCGTGGGTGCTGGCTGTGCTGCACAGCATAGCTTACGCGTTTAGGACAGTCTCGGAGGTTTCCCGATTTATGTTAAAAGCATTTTACTCATAGCACAAGTATGGGTTTTTATGTTCCAGCTTGTGATATTGATGTCGCTTATACCAACAAAACTGCATTTCAGACTGGTGGGGCAAAACCATCGTCCCATAAGCGATGGCATAAAGGTTGTATTTCTGGAGGACTTCTGAGAGCCCAAGTCATGCCAAGAAGGAACAGTGCCTCTTTTGGCTGTTGACATTGGCTGCGTTTTCCAAAGTTTCTTAGCTGTGACTACTTCTCGTATTTAGGTATTTTAAAAGCTGATGGTTGTTTTGTCAACAGTTATTTTTAGGTTAATTAGAGACCATTATGTTTGGAGTGGAAAACATTTCAAGGGGGACTCAAGACTACCTTACGGAGTCGGAAAGAAAAGAAAGGTTTTGCAGGTTTGTTTCTATAGGTCGGGAAATCGCGTTCAGCTCATTGGTAGCACGTCATCGTAACTGCCTACTGCACGTACTTCACATGTGCCTTTCATAACATAGATTTGTGCAACTGAAGCATAGTCATCGTCGCTGGGCTGGAGCCTAGCAGCCCTGCTGGCACCACAAATATTGTAAAATGACACAAGAATTCTCTTAAAGCTGCAAAACACGTAACTACTGAAATTAGCAATAGAGGCTCTACATTGTGCAGGGTCTGCTCGTGGTTTTTGAGGTATGTTCAGTCAGACTCCAGCTACAGGACAGCTGTGAAACCCCCACTGTTACAAAAGTGTTGGCTGCTTCTGTGTCTTGGCTTTTTTTTTTTACCTTCTGGTGACACCTCACTGAAATGTTTTTTTTTTTTCTTTTTCTTCTCTCTTTTCCCTAATTGTATGTTTGCGTCAGCACTTTGTGTGTAAGCTATCTCACTGTAACCGGACTTTCTTCTTCATATGTATTTTCATTTGCTGAGCCCTGTGTACGGGTGATACGGAAGGTTGTGAACCTCTCTGGCTCTTTTTTGGTTTTGGAGGTGTTGCGAAGCCTGCTGCCCAGTAAAAGGGAATTGTGTTTGAAAGCGTGGCCAGCCCCAACTTACTTTTGAAGCCAAGTGGCACGGGCTTTTGTCAGAAACACTCCACAATTTTTTCCGTGGTTCTGTGGAGGCAGGAGAGGACCACTTTGCAGGAGAGCGGGAAGCAGAAAGGAAGGGGAGCTTGAGCCTTCTGTGTCGTCTGGAGAGTTTAGTGCCCTGGTCCCCCAGTAGCCTGAGAAACCCTGCAACCTTTCAGGGCTCTTGTCACCCCAGTGTGCTGCAAAAGATGGAAGGAAAAGTTTGGGGCCCCTCATCAATAATTATGCTGCTGGTTGGCTTGGTTGTACCACGTTGCGCTTCCTCTGTAGTGATTTTAGCTGAATCTTGGGCTTTGGCTTGGTAAGACCAATATAGTCTGATGAATCTGGTCTTTGGCTTTAGAGGATAGCTCAAGGAATATTGGTAGGTCCTTGGCTTCGTGTGTGGGTGCATATGTGTGTGTGGGTGCATATGTGTGTGTGGGTGCATATGTGTGTGTATTTATATAGTGTCACTGTGTTTGCACAGAAGAAATCCAGACCTAACCCCTAGCAAGTGCCTGCTGCTTTTTTTTTTTTCTTTTAATATGGGGAGTGAATATTGATGTAACTTGGGAAAAAAAAAAATTCTAGCAAGAGAAATGTCTTTTTGCGTCTCGTGGGTGGGTGCAGCCCCAGTGGAAGGTGCTGCAGCCTCCTGTGAGGGGCGGGAGCAGCAGCTGCATCCCTTGCACGCCCTGTTGCAGGCCAGCAGCACCACGCATGCCGCTCCCCGCAGTTCTGGAGGGAAGCATGTCCTCTGGGTAGTTTGATCTCACCAACCTTTTTAGGCCGCAGGGCCGGTATTTTTCCGTAGTGAATCACAGTCCCCAGCTGTGGTCTGAGCGAGGAACATAGTTTTGGGTGGAGCCCCGGTAAAAGGGCAGGAGGTAAAAAGTCACTGTGAATTAAGACTTTTGCTGAGGGGGGGAAAGAGAGAATTGCCAGCCTTAAGTCACTAATTGTGGCTACCTTACAAGTTTTGGGATGTGACCTCAAAACTTGCTAGATTGATTATGACTTCAGGCTTGTATGAGAGGGTCATGGCTTAGGCGTTCCCATTTCTCTTGATCTTCCTGTTATTTATCATTATGTGACATTTTAAACCACTAGTGAGACATGAAGGAGGATGCTCGCTGTTGGGGCAACAGTTATAGGCAAAGTGCTGTTTTTCAGGTATTATTGGTACAAATTTTGCATGGTGTAGTTTTTTGGGGTTGTTTTTTTGTTTGTTTTTTTTTTTTTAACTTATTTAGGATTTTCTAAGATGTCCTATGTATGTCTGAAATTTGAGCATTATCCATTGGTCATATTTACTGTAATGCAACTTGGTTTTGGACAGCCCCCTGATTAAGAAAGGTTAAGTAGTTTATTCTTTTGCATAGAAGTCCATTAAGTAGCTCAAACATTCAATTTTTTTAAAGACAGGACTTTTGAAAGTTTGGATGCAGAATGGGAACTGATATTAACTATCCTCCAGATCTGCCTTGTGAAGTAAACTGTATCCATGCTGAAGAAGAAATTACCGCTTTGTTACATGGAAAATACGAGCGTTATATTGGAAAAAGTATACTGGGAAAGGTTCGTTAGGACAGAAGGAATGAGTAAAGATTACTAGTATTTCTAAACGTACCTGTAAGAAGTAGGGGGATGTTGGGGCAGAATGTACCGTCCACTCCTAGACTCATTTCTGCAACGTGAGTGATCAAGACTCTCATCTCGGGTAGGTCCAGATATCGTTTATGCCTGTTCTTGATGTCCTCCGCTGGACAGCAGCGTCCAGCCGGGTCGGGGCTGTCCGGCGGCTGCTCTGCGGGGTGTCGTTCGTGGGCATTGTGGCTGGCCGGACACTTTCCCGCTGCAAACCAGTGACTAACTGGGGAAGGCTGCTGAGTTGTTTCAGTTGTAAACGCGTCACTCTCCTGTGCTTGTTTTCCCGATAAATGTAAATACTCGTTCTCTATTTAGGTGCTATTTTCCTTTGTGGCCAAGTGACTGTTTTTCAGTCTAGCCTGCAAAAGCCTTTTTAATTGGCAGAAAATTTAGAGGGTTGTGGGTTTTTTTTTTTTCCATTGAAATCTCAAACATGAGTGATGTTGGACGAACTTGATAATATATGCTTTTCCTTGTTGAATACCTTACTAAGAACAGATGTGATTTTGGTTCAGATTTGAAACATGGCAGGAATTGGTATGTGTTTGGTTTTACTGACCAAAGTTAACATTTCCATTTTGCGTAAACTCTTCCATGGAGGGGTTTAACACACAGTTTTTATATGAGATCTTGTAACATTTCCTAGTGAGCAATTGTGCTTAGTTATTTTTCACTGAGAAGAAGCAGCCACAGTCAGTAACTGGGGGGAAAAAAACCAAAACAACAAAGAGCACTCTAGCACTTTTAAGACTTTGAGGAAAACTTTACGATTTTGTATGGAAGTAAGTCTTCAAAAGTGAGAGGTACTGGTCACTTGTATGGTTTTCTGAATTTGCAGTGAAAATTCAGATCCAATACATCTTAAGCTGGATTTCTTATGTGTCTCAGTGGCCCTGCCCGCAGTGGGTAAATACAAGCACGTTGGAGCAGAGCCTAAATGTGGGAGTCGGTATAATACCTTTTATTCCTTCTAGGATTAGTGGCATGCTGAAGGAAAACATCCTGGAAGATAGGCTTTATCAATCTCCTGTACCATTCAGTGGCCTGCCAGACTTAAGAGTTGAATAGGGTTCCCGTATTTGTATGCTAATACATTTTAGCAAATATTTAAATTTCTTCAGTGGGGCATTTCGCCCGGTTTATGGTATCAGACTTTCTTTTCTTTGAAAGGATGTAATCTTCATCTTGCGGCGAGCCTCGCCACGAGATTTTTTGAGTGAATATTAAGCAAAGGTGAATACTGAAGAAATCAGTATTCTTTTTAACCCATCTCTTAGATGGGTTAAATCTTTCTGTGAAATTATTTGGGTTTTGGTTTTGTTTTGTTCCAAATGAGGGCAAGAGGAAGGAAGAGAGGGGAGCTCAGCAGCAGCCTTCAGGAGCCAAGCTGTGCCTTCACACGTGATACTGGCTGGTGGCATGCACAGGGTGAACGGCTGCGTTGGAGGACTCGGGAAATAAAAGGCTAAGTGGACTTTGATGTTTTAGTGTTGCCTCTTCCTATATGTTCTTGGGAAACTATTCATAATCCTTTATTATAGGCCAGTCATACGAGAGTGTGTTAATACGAGACTGTCTTTGTTTTGGAGAATGCCCTTGCGGGAGATGCCGTAAGGACACCTTAGCAGAGCAAAATGTTTGGTTCTTGCTTTTTCCCTTGGGGGCATAGCTACATTCCCACCCTGAGCAAGTTTACCCAAGGGCTTTTTCTCATGGCACATCTGCCTCTGTACTGGAGTAGTTGTTAAAAGTACTGAGGGTTTTTTGGGTTGGTTTTTTATGTTCTTCGCTACTTGACGTGGTTATGGCGGCGTAATGGCGCCCTGCTGCCCAAGCCTGCCGTCACGGTCTCAAAGCCAGGGTTGATTTTGGTGCCTGTAGCATAACCTCGGGTAGAGACCTGAGGCTAAAAGGGCTGACGAGCACTAGCTGCCATTAACTCCAGCTGGAATTACAGAGCTGAGTATTTCCAAAAGTTGTCATCAGAGTTAACATCCCAACCCCCCTCTTTCTCCCCCTTTCCCTTACAAACCTTCAAAAGGCTTTGGAAAACTCGTTTCGATGAACTTTGCAGCATCTGGAGAAAACATTTCTGTAGCTCTTGAAACGATGCTGGGTTGTGAAGGTGGTGCGACTGGCAAAGTCTTGCATGGCTTTGATGTTGTGCTCTGCGTGCGTATATTGTCCTTCTTCCCAACCTTCTAACAGAAATGCAGGATTTCTCTGGAAAGATTCTCACGCCTCCCCTTTGCGTTCAGCCAAACTAGCCCTGGTTTTGGGGACAGGAGATAAGAGAAGTTTGTTCCTTGTTTTGAAAAAGTATTGATGTTTACAGTGTTGACGGAAACGGATTATTTGGTCCTCTTTTAGTTGCTGTTGTTTAGCGTGCCATTAAAATGTTTATTCAGATGAAGTTAAATATATTTGTTAAGAGAATGGGATTGTTTTTCTTATGAAGTTGTTTATCCTGAGGAAAAGTCAAATCTCTTTGTTTAATGTACCCGCCTGGTTTACAGAGGCAGTGGAGATCATTTCTATTTGACCATTTCAGTGGGTTGAAACCCAACTCTGTATCTTGGTTCGGGTATATTTTTGTGTGCTTCAGAAAGGAGCCAAGTTGGCAGGACGCCGGAGTTCACGTCGGGACAAGGAGTAGATGCCGATTCTGTAGGTCAGACTTCTTGCGTTGTTGGTTGTCTCCTTGGATCTCTTCCCCGTATTAAATATAGACTGTGGTTTTGTGATTAGGGTTTATCTCCTCATTACAGCTTGCTGGTGATGGGTACGGTGGATGGGTTTGGTTGGTGTGTGCAATCAGTTAGTATATTCCCTAGAAGAAGATGAGGGTGGCGTTTCCAGCAGGGCTTTGAAGGGCGGCATGTCCTGTGTACCAGGAGGAGTGTCCGATGGAGCGAGCTCTTTGTTGCTGAAACTTCCAGAGTCGGATTCTGCCGTGTGATACTTGATAAGCTATTTCGAGGAATAAACGGAACGCAGCAAATCTGAGCTGGGAAATATAGTTTGCGCAGCAGCCCCTTTTCTCCCCCCTTGCAATTACAGTTCTAATACTTTGCGGGCCAAATTAGAGAAGTTTTAACAGATGGCAGACGGGATTTTGGCATACAGTTGCATAGTGCTTGCAGCAGAAGGGTGATTCTCTGTTTTGTGTTAGTTTTGAGAGTCTCTACCCCCAACGTCTGTGTTTCTTTTGCACCGTTTCTGCCATCATTTTGCTTTGGTGGTTCAGTACCTTAAATGACTACAGCCCTGGTACAGTAGTAAACTCCCTGGGTTTTTTGTACAGAAGCCCATGAATAAACATAATTGCAATGTAATGAAATACTTGTGTTAAACTTTTACTGTATAGTTACACCTTGGTCAGTAGGGTGCCTTCGTCCCGTGCAGTTAAGGTGGAGATGCCGTCAGTAGCTGGTGGAGGACCGAAGGTGGTACCCAAATCTCTGCATTTTCTTATGAGCATCCAGTGGTCGTTTGTCGGCGGCTTATTCTTAGCAGTCCTTACTGAGCGCAAAGGGAAAACACTGAGTCGTGGGATCCTTTTCCTTTGGGTAGTGATTTGGTATTTACTGTGTTCCAGGTGCTTCTGGAGCTGGGCAAATACAGGCTGTAATCCTGAATTTTGGTTTCTTGAACTTGTGTGCTTCTTACAGAAACACTCCTTTATATTGCTTGCAGATACTCGATTTGAAAAGTGCACAATCGCTTTATGCAGTCAGAGAGGCCACAAAAGCTTTGCTGTTTTCCTGGGATTCTTGGTTTTTTGGCTGGAAGGCATCAGAGTTTTTGCATGAGCTGCGGCTGTCCCGGAGCACAGGGATGTGCCTATTGCTCCACATGTAGATGGGAGTTGTCTCTCATTAGGAAAGAAGAGTGGGTGCATGTTAATTGGTGGCTAATTGAAGGGGCAAGAAGGACTCCAGGCAGCAAGATTAGGAAAGAAGAGTGGGTGCATGTTAATCAGTGGCTAATTGAAGGGGCAAGAAGGGCTCCAGGCAGCAAAGGTCCGGACACCTGGAGCAGCAGATCATGGGTCACGCCGCTGCGGGGATCGCCCGAGGCGCTCCTGGGGAGGCGGAGGAGAGGCGCTGGCGTCAGGCTCTGCGCAGGAGCAGATGCTTTAGCAGGACAGCGTCTCAAAGGGGTCTCCTTGTTGGACGGGACCACGCTACCTGATAGCTACTGTTTTAAAATGCATAAATTAAGCTTTTTTTGGCTTTGCAATTCCTGTCAAAGTTGGAGAATAATCTTCTGTTGCTGTCCTGAGGCCAGCTGGAGTTTTCCTACCTGCAGGTTTTGAGCGTATTTTTTCTGGTTCGGTCTCTGGTATTATAAATGCCAACGTTTTGGAAAGTCTTGCTTTTTAGGGTTTTCTTTTTAAATCTTTTTTTTTTGTTTTGTTTTTTTTTTTTTTTTTTTTTGCGGTATTGAGCAATGACGTCCTTCTGGACAGTTTCACATAAGCCCATTGGAGAAATCTGGGGTTATTCTTGAGAAAGCTGCAGTAATGCATGTCCTAAAAAATAGGACTTTGGCATTTGTTAGTACTGCTCCATTGGTGGCAATATTACTGTAGTAAAAATTGCCCTTTTTAGTTTTATTGACACAGAAATTCCTACTTTTTGTTGTCATGTGATCATCTTTTCCCCTGATTTTGTTCCAGACGCTGTACCAGAGTAACTAGTAATCAGCGAGTGGCTCTTTCTCTCCAGAAGAGCAGTTGTGGTGCTACCACTTGGTCTTTAGGAAACAGCTGGATTTTTTATCAGATCTTTGTAATTGTTAGAAGAGGGAGAAATTTCAAGAGATCTCTGTCACATGGCGAGAGCTTCACCCGAGACTGCCTGTGCTTGGGACCGTTGGGAAGTCCACTCTTTACATCTTCACCCGTGGAAGGGTCTGAGACCACCTGGAGGCTAGGATGTGCTCCTTGTATGCGCTTTAAAAAAGAAAAGGCTATGTCAGTAAGGTCAAAGCTATGGCTGTATAAGCTGCTGCTTCTTTTGTGAGTGTGTATATTTGTTTAGCTTGCTGATATTTTATTGTACTCCAGCTGCAATGCTGTCTGCTGTTGCTTCCTTTCCCTATTACCAACGAAGAGGGGAGGGATGGAGGAAAATAATACCTTGTACTCTTTGCCGGTGCAGATCTAAATATGGTATTTATGCCTTCTTTTTATATTAACCTGTTGTTCCTTGCTAATGCTGATGTGACCTAACATTCTTGTATATTGTACATGCTTTTTCCCATTTCTTAAATTTAAGTAAATGATTTGGTGAAGCAGGGGGAATGTCTGCATAGGAGGAAACATATGACAACGAGTTGCTTCAGGATTACTTAAAAGCAAAAAATCTGCTTCCTCTTTCTGACTTTTGTGATTGGAATTAACTGAAACAGTAAAAAAAAAATTGCTATTTGTTTATTGTTCAATGACTTGGGAATTTCATTGACAGCTCAAAAGCCATACTGAGCAAAACTGACAAAAACATCTGGATAGCTGAAAGCTTAAATTCCCTGCTGGAAAGATGGTTTGTTGAAGAGAAAAAATAAGGTCAGAAGAGGTAACCATTAGTGGCTATAAATAAAGAGTTACTCATTTAGGCTCTCAGACGGATAAAAGAGAGGGGTTGTTCCAGTTTTTCATCTTTACCGTGTGGTAAAAGGTAAGGTATGTCATGCCCTGCCATTTTTTAGATGGCTTTAAAAATAGCTGCACTTGTGCTGTTTTCTGCTCAAAGAAAGGTCGTCAAGTATACTTGCAAAAATGGCAAAAGCTGTTTGGCCCCAGTCTGAAATAAATACATGAATTTATGAACCATTTCACTTTTAATAAGTTGTGTTCCCTGCAGGGCAGCGTCTCTATTCTGTCAGTACATTTACAGTTTTGATAAAACGCTGAATTTTGTTCTAAACCAGTATCTGTAATCATGTGAGCAATATGGAAGCAGCGTAGGGGAGTAGCTAATGTGTACCTAGTGCGTCAGGAGGTCTTGCCTTTTGGAAAATAAAACCTGGTTTGCAACCTCGTGAAGGAGCAGGCTGACTCTCTTCCCTGGGGAGAGCTGCTGTGGCGGTGAGGAGGATGCCGTGGAGCAGCCTGGAGCAGCAACGCGCTGAGACTTCCCCAGGGACCCTGGAAGAGCCCTGAAGACCCTGGGCCCTCTGTGGAGTTTGGGAGCAGCTTCGGAGGGGAGGCAGGTTTCCCTAGTCTCGAGGTGTTGGGATTAACCTTTTCCAGAGGGGCACCTTGTGCAGTCTGTGTCGTTGGGTTTCTTGTACTGCGGAAGGTGCTGATCCCACAAACTACATTTTTAGTTTAAAGTCTTTGTTTAAAGCAACAGCTACCTTTTACACTTAGCGGTGCGTTTCGGCCTAATTAAGTGAGGAACTTGGGGGCTTGCATGAATAACTAAATAATAATTAACCTCTCTTTGACTTCACTGGTGCAGAACTGGGACGTTCATCTTCAGACCTAGATTTCTTCTGCCTTGGCGTTGACTGACCAAGCATTGACACTTGTCCTGTCCTCTTTCCCCTTCAATGCCAAGCGCGTTTGTGGACATGTTGCACTTCTCAGGCTCCTTTGGAAAGTAATAATAAAGATGCAATGCTCTTGGTCTTATCCTGAGTCAGAAGTTGTTTGGTTTTGAGTGTCCTACTGGTTGTGGCTCCGTACAGTGCATTTTGCAGGGCGGCTCTCCGGCAGCAGAGAGGGCTGTTACAAAGGTCTCTTCAGAGCCGCGGGTAGTAGAGGTGAGCAGACCCTTCCCCGTCGTGAGCTTTGCTTCTCTTATCAGCAGGCGTTGGCAGTTTCCAAACAAGCGGCTGCGATAGTGGCCTCTGGCTGGGCAGGAGGGGGAAGTTGTTGGCGAAGGAAAGGCGTGCGGGTGGGTAGGTTTAAAGGCGCAGGGGAGTTACAGGGTTTCGGTGACCTATAGCTAAGCAACGCGATCATGGCTAAAGATAATTAAACCAAAACAAGCAGCGAGAGAAAGTGTTGAGGCTTGGGTTTCTAAAATTCGGTGCCTTGACTTGCGTAATATTGGGGTGTGTAATTTTTTCCATGGATTTTTTTAATGATGTTGCTCTACTTAAAATAAGTAAAAAGATCTTGATTCAGCAAGGTTGGTAATCTCAGGATGAATATGGGACACAGAGTTCCACCTGAATTAGAGAAGAGTTGTAAAGTATTTAAAACTAAGCATGTTCTGAAATACCGTGTGGTTTTGGCTTCTAGCTGGGTACAAGTCGCTTGGCTTCCTGCACATCACAGCCCATTTTTTAGTTATGCAAAATCGGTAGTGAAAGATGTCCCTGACCATGGCAGCGGGGGTTGAACTAGGTGATCTTTAAAGGTCCCTTCCAACCCAAACCAGTCTGATTCTGTGAACGCTATCCTGTTGGGACTCAGAAACCCCCAAAACTCCGCTTAACAGCAACCAGTCAAAATGCCTAAAAGCCAGTAGAGAACTACTGCTGATCTTGGTACAACTTAAGTAGTAGCGACCGTGGTTCAAGCACAGCTTCTGCAAAGCCGTCTCACATGTACTAAAGCGCACACTGAAGTGCCCTTCCGCATCGCCGCTGTAACTCCCACGCGGGTGGCAGAGGGTGGAACAGCCCCACGCATCGCTTGCTGCACCGTCCCCTTCTGCCCAGCAGTGCTGCTGCGGCCGCTGCAGCCTCCTCCCTACCGCCGGGGACGAGGGCAGGAATCTCCGCCACAATCGGGTCTCTGTGCTCGCCGCACAGATGCGGCTTTGTTAACAAATGGCTTGTCTAACTTGCTACCGTTTTTTAATCCGTCTTGGGATCATTGTTACATTGATTTGAATGTTGGCTGTAGAGCTGCTTTTATTGCAGACGTGTTCCTGGAAAGCTAGAAATGAGGGTTTTTTCCTAATTCCTTTTTTTTTTTTTTTTTTTTTTAATGAAGCCATCAAGCCGTCTCCTGACCGATGCAGTGCATGGCATGTGTTGAGGGAAGATCTACCACTGGTGACTTCTGTAGTGGAGATGTTCAGAATTGACTCTGAAGTTGCGTAGTAGATTTTTTGGCTTTTTAGGAAGCTGTCATTAAGAGACGATTGGCTTTGGAAGGGTGCAAGTGTTGCTAACATACTAGCCCACAGAAGGCTGAGCCTCAATGATGCTTCCTTTAATTTAGCAGAAAGGAAGCGGAGCAGTGTATGAAGTCAGGAGTAAAGGAGAGGATGTCTTGTAGTTTCTAACTCTGCTGAAGAAGTTGAATTGCATTAGGACTGGATGGAGCTAATTACATGCCAGCCTGCGTCCTTCAGGCACCAGATGGTATCATGAGAGCTACTGTTAGGAGAAAAAAAAGTCTCAAGTTGGAGGCATTGTGTAGAAAACAGACTTACAGAAGAACTGGACATTGCTCTCTCCTCGAAATGAGCAGGAAGAAGCCACGTATGACACTATACATTATTGTAGTAACTGAGTTTTAGAGGGCAAGCAGTGTTCCACACCCGTGGCGCAGCGCCGTCCGTGTTATTCACGCAGCTCCCTGGGGAACGGCGGGCGTGGATGTGTGCGCGCTCGGCGTGATTCATGACCAGCCCGTGCTCGCTCTTGAATATTCGAGAATCGACTTGCTGGGAAAAAGTTCTGCTGGAAGCTTCTTTTCGCAACAGAAGGACCATTGAATGTAATCACATCTTTTATTTCTGTAAATGTGTTCCATAAATTATTTTTAGACAAAAAATAAAGGGATACAATTTTATCTGAGAGGCAGACTTATAAAGCATAGTGGGGTAAAAAAAAACCCCAAACAAACTTCTTGCAAGTTGGCTGAAGTTGTGTATTACCTCTGGAAGTTGGGTATGTTTGAGATGGGTCTTAACATGATCTGGAGGAATTAAAATGAAGCATGTGTCTCTGCATACTTCTAGCTACGGGCCTAGATTTTGTAGTTGTCCGGTACAAATGGGATCTTGCTTACGTGAATATGAGGTGGGGACTTAACTCCTAGGAGAAGAAAACATCGTAAGAAGAAAAGAAGAAAACATCGTAAGAAGAAAACATACGAAAGCATGTGCGTATCTGAAAATATACACAGACATTCTGATGGTCACATTTGTGCATAAGCAAACATGCTCATGGCTATCTGAAGTTGAAAGGGAACTGAAAATGTGACCAAAACAATGTTGTATAGGCGCTCTCTTCAAAAGATCTCGGTGCAGTGATGAACACGCTGCCAGAGTTTAGCTGTGCTCCTCGTATGCGTGAGCAGCTAGAATTATGATGAAATTGTAGTCACTTCTTCAAAACAAAGACAAGTTGATACTTGAAACAACAGGGAAATTGTAGGAAGGCTGGCCCGTGAGCAAGAGGGAAGGTGATGTCATGTGAACGCTGTCGTGGGATTTGGATGATTTAAACTGCATCGCTGCATCTGCCAAAGACTTGCAGCTCTCAATAAGTAATTCAATTTGCTTTTGCCTTGGTTTTCTAGTTGCAAAATACTACAGGATTTTCCATTTCCAACATCTTTCTCCCTTTTCCCAGATAAAGAGGTGTAGCACATAAGGCTCTTGCCCTCCCGGGTCCTTGCGCCGATGCAAATAAAACCAGATCTACCGCCCGTGCTAAGCAAGGCGCCAAGTTCTGGGTGACTTCCCTGGGGAAGGAGCAGGCACATAGTCCTTGTGGTTTGCAATATTTTCCGCTGCACACATGAAAGTAGTGTGGAGCTCCTAGGACTCAAAATTAATTTCCTTACAGGTGAGGAAATCTCTGTTCCTCCCTGCAGAATGAAGTATTTTGTATGCTGCGTAGGGGGTTCAAGGTAGTATGTGCAGTAAGCAGAAAGTTACTGTTCCATTTTGAGATTATTTAGGACTTCTTTGAAAAGAAAATTGGTTCTATTTAAGGCCAAGTCTTTTTGACCAGCCAAGTCAAAGCTTGGAGGAAGCTAATACGGAGCTGGCAGCGGAGGAACGTGTTGCTACTGCAACATTTATTTGCAGTAAAGCGCAAGTGGCTTTTCATGTTTCCTACTGTCCTAGAGTTAAGGAGCACTGCAGGGGCATCAGCTTCAGCAGAACTGTCATGTGGGGTTGGGTTTTCTGGTAATTATGAGCAAGATGCTTCTCAGATGTTCTGCTGCTCTGAGATTAATGATAACAGGCTGGTTTTTTTATTTTTGAAGAGTAAAAATACCATTTTGGCTAAAGCAGTCTGAATAATTAGTAACATGCTTAAAAACAGTCACTTTTTTTGAAATGACGCTTCTGAGAGTAATTCAGTAGGGATAGGTACCCCTCCAGGTGACCAAGTTTGAGCATTTTTCCCAAAGGAGGTCTGGGCTGAAGAAGCACTCATTCGTTCTTGGGTGTGCTGAAATCAGCTGGAATCAAGCACGTGCCCTTTCTGACTGAGGAGACTTTCCTGAATCCTCTTCTGTTCTACAGTAATTTGCCAATAATGCTTCTCTTTGCACAATTCCATACTTCAGCATTTGTGGAAAAGTTGTTTTTTCAACAGTGTTTAGGTCATTTAATTTTACCTAAGAGTTATTAAAAAAAAACCACCACTCCAACCCAATAAATAGCTGTTTTGTTGACTCACAGTGTAGTAATATGAGTAGTGAGTTTATTACTAATATGAAAAGTAGTAAAAGATACTGGCTCTGTTTAGGCAGAGGAAGACATTTATATTTGTTTTAGACTTGCGTTCTTTAGTGCCATAAAAACCTGATTATGAGTAAGTAAGATTAAATATGTTTTAATAGCACTGTGTCAAGCAGTCATGGAAAATTCCCAGTCTGAGCTTGTGCAGGCATTTGAATACTATGGAGTCTGTATACTTTGGGTTGGGGTTTTTTTTCTGGTTTTAGGGTTCTTTTTTTATTATTTAAGAAAAAACACCTCTCTGGGCAGGGAAGAATCAGTAATACTGCATTTTGAGTGCTACACTTGCATTTTAATTTAAGCACCCTGCTAATTTGACTTGAACTTACTGTGCAGTCACCTTCTTTATAAATAATTTAAAGCAACGTCCTTGTGATGGAAAGCCTATAAAGTCCTCCCAGCTTTCACAGACTGGGGAACTGCACCGCGCTGTGGGAAGTAGATGTTTATGGAATTGTCTGGGCTGACGTTTACAAAAGAGTTGGTTGACTTAATTCATTGCCAAGTAAAATAAATTGCCGTGTAAAGGTTCGTGCTCCTGAGTAGACATAGTTTCAGAGGCAGCTAAGGGAAGAGTCATGGTTCCCTGGGCTTTAGGGTCAACAAGGGTTGCTTGTGAAAGCTTGCTGTCCGGTGTGTTGACTCGTAGCTTCCAGCACACCCTTTGGGTGGCAGGGTGAGGGGGGAGCTGGGAAGCGCAGAGCAGGGATGTGTGAACCCACTGGAGCAGTTTCCTTGCAGGAGAAAAGCATGCTTTTGTCAGACGTGAAGTGGCTGCGTGGTCTGTGTATGTTGTCTATCTGTTGCCTGATAGAGGTACATGTTAGTCTATGGGTAGCCTAAGGTATTGGGTAGTGTGTTTTGAAATATGACGACTTCTTGAAGACGAGATGGCCAGAACGGAAAAAGGTGCCCGCTCCTGGGCACGCTCTTGCTGGCAGCACGATCCCCTGCCTGTTGGCACATCCCCAGCTCCCCACAAAGATACCTGTGCTTCACACGCAAATACATTTCACCCCCCCCTAGGTCTCCGCCATCATTTCGTTACTTTCACCAGCCTTAAAGTCTGCTGGGTTTCACTTTTGAATATCTCTGTCTTATAGCAGCTGTGCTCTTGCCCCGGGTCTTTCCCTGCGTCGGTCTCCCTCACGCGGGGAAGCACGGCTCTCCGCAGCCGGCGCTCGCGGGCGCTGCCAGGCTGGGGGCGGTGTGGCTGCTGGTCGCAGCTGGCAGGTCTCTGTGTGAAGGAAATGGGATCTCCTCCCTGGATTTAGACCAAAGAAGTTGAGTTTAGCGTCTCGGCCCAAGTAGGTCGCGTTGATAGTAAAGAGCGCGGTCTGATTTCAGACCTGATCCTGGAGAAGTGGGGGGGAAAAGAAATCTCCCCCTCTGGTGTGGGGATATTCCGCCTCTTGCTTGAGCTAATCCCCGTAGCTAATGGGAAGAGCTTGGGTGCAAGGGGTTCCCACCTTGATATATGAATGGTGCACCTCTGGGAGATTCGAATGTACAGTCAAAAGGTTTTGACCAAAGAGAAGGTCCTTTGCCTGCTGAGAGGCATGCAGCTGTTCACCCCTGGTTTTATTATGCTTTTGCACACTGGACGTGGTAAACTAGAAGAGAGTCTCAGCCCAGATGCACTTCCTTGTACTCCTCGTTTATCTCTGGGGTAAGTGCCCGTTTTGTCAGGTGTTAATGCTTTACATCACTTCTGTTTGGTTAAGCTCTTCTAATTGCTTTGTGGTTTAGTTTCGGATTAAATCTTCTATCAACCCGCAGTACAGTAAAACACGCATGCATGCAAAAAAAAAAATTCCAGAAGCAACTGCTCTGTGTTTCTGCTTTTTTCTTCTCCTGCCACAAGTACTAGGCTGAGGTACTAATTTTTCCTTTTAACAATTACCAGCTCATGTAAACATGCGTTGAAGAAGAAGGAAAAAAAAAAAAATTGGCGCCAGAGTGATGCAGGAAATGTTTATCCCTGTCATGAAAACAAGGACGCAGAATGGGAATGCGTCAAATCTCTAGGTGTGCCTGCAAGTGAGGAAACGTGCCGCACCTTTTTGTTGAAAGGTGGAGTACAGATTTTAAGCTTCTTTGGAAAGATGCTACAAGCCATGAGGAAAGGTGCGTTGTTGTACATCCAAGGAACCTGTGAGCTGCTTTGTATGACCCGCCTTGGGGATTTGTCTATAGATACGAGATGGGAAGCAGTATGAAATTACAGGGTTCAGTCCAGCATATGGCGTGAAAGTATCTGTGACAGGAGAAGAGAAGGTTTGCAGATATAAATACCTGCTCCGTTTCTGGGTTTTCTACTAAAGGTGTTCCCTTCTGGCGGTTTAGTGGTGAATGAACTTAAAAGGTGTCAATTTTTATTACATGTAATATATATGAAAAAATCCCAATAAAAGAAAAAAACGCCTTGCCATAATGACTCAGGTGACTCGCCCTGTAGATGCTTCATTTTATAGTTGCACAAGTACAGAAAAATCAAAACAGATATCCTAGTAAGAGTAGCATTACTGAAAGGAAATGTACCTGGTCAGGGAGAAAAAGGGCACTAAGCAAAAGTCTGAGAACAGGAGATTGTTTTTCAGAGGGTTGTGACCTTCAGGGGCTGAATATAATGAATGCAGTGTTTCAGGCCGCCTTTTTACCTTGCAACTGCTGCATACCATTGGTATTCATCAGCAGTGATGGGGCTCTGTAGCGGGAAGCCTTGCAAAGCATCACCTTGTCTCTGAGAGAAGTTTAAAGCCAATGAAGTGCAAAACTGTTCAAAGCGCATGCAGGAACATGCATGCACCTTTTATCTGAACTTCATGGCTTTCTAATTTTACCTAAAATACAAGCTTTGTTGCTAAATTTGCCTTTGGTATAGATCCCAAAGTCTCTTTTCTACGAAGTTGCACCTTCTTATGTGTTACACCGGTGCAGCCTCTGGGAAAGCGGAGCTTAGCCCTGATCGACAGCCTTCTGCTCGCACCATCTCACAGCTGAGAGAGAGACTGGGCTGGCATTAAATTTCTCTTCCACTACTGCCACCTAATTTTGCTTGTCCCCTGGGTTGGGGAAGTGAATTAGGTGTTTTCAGATGCCCGTTGCAATTGATTTTTGTTTAAAAAACATTTGATCACAGGTTTGAGAAGTAACTCATGAGCAGCTATTTCACATTTACTGACATTTTGGTGTTTGTTTCGGGGTTGGTAGATTAGATCCTATTTATGAGCTATTTACAAACTGAATGAATTTTGAATTGAATAATAAATTATTTAAGGTTACAGGTTTTTATCCTTCACAGTTTGATTCATTCTCTTCCTATATCAAGGGGGCGGGGAGGTCCTTTTACACTGAAATACAACAGTGATCAAATCTTCCGTGTTGTACATCTCTGTTCATGGCTGAGTGTTAAAATTTGCTGGGAGTCTTCCTTGAGTTTCTGACCTGGGAGGGCAGAGAAGGTAATCATTGGAGAAGGAGGAGATGGGAAGAGCTGACAGCCAGTCCTCCTGCCTGCTCCAGACCCAAGGGAAGTGTCCACCAAAGTCTTGGGGTGGTTCCTCCCAGGCATCCGGGCTATTGATGGGGATAGGTAGGACAAACAAAAAGAAGACTTAGGAAAGCGGGAGAAAGGACACCGCTTCAGCGTTGTAGACAGGTGCAGTAATTTCACAGGGTCCTCTTAGCATCATTTTTTCAACAGCTGTGAATGCAAATTGATTCTAATGAATAAACTCTTTTTTTTTTTTTTTTTTTTTTTTCTTTCTCCTCCCCTATCTGTGTAGACCTGTGTGCCTCTTTACAGGTCTGCTAGGGAGTCTAACTGAGGGTCACCCTTCAACTCTTCCCCCCCCACCCCCCCTTCTGAAAATAGAGAATATCTATTTAAACAGTGTATACCCTGACTGCTCTTTTCTTTAGATGCTTACTTCTGTCCCATTGGTAGAAGCTCCCATAACTCTCCAGCAAACACGCTTGCCCCTTCCTGTGTAGAACTATAACACCTGTTACTTAGTGGGTTGTGAGTGCTTTAATATGCTGTTAGGACTTAATTAAAACACTGTTGCCTGCTCACTTTTGTTTTTTAAGACATGCATTCCATTGCTGTATGCAAGGCAGCAAGCTGCAGGAAGTCGGAGGGCAAAAGGCATCAGATATCATGCGCCGTAAAAAGTGCAAACGTCCTTCTGAGTTACAAAATCTTTCCCTTCTTTGGGGGTATTGTCTGGACTGCATGTCCTCCCCGCTCTGAGCGCTACCGAGATGCCCGCGGTGAGGCTGGCCACGCTGGTACTGCGTGAGGAGCTAGGCTGAGCTCAGCCGATGCTCGCCGGGTGTAGCAGTGTACCTCTGCATCCCCTGCGCTCCCTGCACGCAGGAGCTGTGCCTGCCAGCCTTTCTGCCGCAGATGCATGGGAATAAGCCAGTGCTCTGCCCTTTAATGATAAAGCATGCCATTACATTTTGCTTAATTGGTTGTGTTTTCATCAGGTGATCTCCAGACGGGCAATTTGGAGTTGCTCGGTGATTATTGTGGTTTGCAGCGTACAAATTAGTGTGGGAAACTGCTAATGCTGGCCTTTCAACTTAGGACTTTAGTGGCAGGATCAGCTTTTTCTGCGCTCACCTGGAGCGCGAAAGGTAAGGAGGGAGAGCACAGGCTGGTGCCATGCTGCCCGCCGTTCGTCGGGACGTCCGTGTGTTGCTCTGGCAAAGGATCATCCCATCTTCCAAACCTGCTTGTAAAAGCCGGGCACCACAGGTGGGCTTTGGACGTAGAGGGGTGTGCTTCCCCAAGGCAAGTTGCTCACATCCTGGATTTTTAGGATTAATTAATTTTTATTTAATTAATTTTTAAGAATGGTTAGGTCCTGGGTATGTAGTACTGGTTCCCCACCACCTCAAGTTGTTTTATAACCCACGCTGGACTCGTTCTGCGTGATGCTGCGGGTCTGATAACGTCTGCCCGAGCTTCCCAAATCAGCCTCGGTGCTGCTGCTACCCAGTTGCTGCCGGCCAGAAAACCGCATTTTCCTGGCTAGGTGTAGACACGGCACGTGTTTATTCTTCATCGAGCTTGTCTGGACTCCCGTTCCCGCCTTTGAGCTGCGGCGTGTGGCCTCGCGCCCGCCCCGAGGGGCTGCTGGGCTGCGGGGCCGTCTCGGCTGTTGGAGCTGGTGTGGCGAAGAGGTGCTTCTCCTGGACTCAGGACGTTGCCCCTGGTTCATAACGGGGCGTATGAACAGGGTCGAGTGGGCGCTGTTGGTGAAAGCGGCTGGGTGAACCGCTTTGGCTCCTGGAATGGAGGACCCGAGCTCTGCCTGCTAAGCTTGGTGCAGCCCAAACCCGTCAACTGCTCGTGGTCAAAGCGTAACTGGGATTTGTTCCTCAGCGTGGGGTCAGACTGGCCGGCCGGGCCTTCAGGAAGGCGAGGCTGAAATGGTTGTTGGAAGTGCTACTGAGCAGGTCCACAGCACGTCCTAATTTACCAACTGTCCAGTGTTCTTCATCTGTTCCTCCTGGTTTCTGTATTCCATTAGGTATTAACCGTATATGTCCTCATTCTACAGATGTTTAGCCATATGCAGGGTCCTGTTGACATCCGTAGGACATGGTAGTTGGGCAAAGTTAGGAAAGGGTTCTGGTGTTTGTAGGGCAAACCCCATGTAGCTTGCCAAATGAGATTGATTAAAAAAACCCAACAAACAACAAAAAAACCCCAAGAAAACCTTGAAGCATGAACTAGCAATGTAAAGAAAAAATGCAGTGCAATTACATACTTTAAATACTTGTGTTCCTGCGGTGAAATAGAGATATGTAGTGATCATATTGTGAAAGCGAAGCTGCAAAGAGAAATGAAGCCTGCTGAATAATCTATTGTAAATTCAATGTGAGGGGATCAATAGAACTTAGGAAAAGAAGTTACGACCTGGTATTTAGAATTCTCCTATTTTCAATAATCAATGTTTCTGTTAGTGAAATAAATGAACGAAAGAACTGTGGGCTGACTGGTCCATTATTCTCTCTTCTCTCTCCTTTTCACACTTACTTTTTTAGCCTTGGAATACAGTCTTGCTAATTCTTACGACACTGAATTGTGAACTGTGTCTCTCCAAAATCCTGAGTTTTAATTTCAAGAAAATGTGAAGCTTGGAAGAAGACGGGAAAAGAAGGAAAAAAAAAAAAAACCCACTTATAAAGAATGTGGGCTGGGTGGGTCAGTTTGTTTTTGTCTTAAGGCTCTGATCTTATAGCTGTTTTCTGCAACAATTAAGGCTGGAAATATTTTCCTTTCTTGCCCATCCCTACTCTAACCCAGGAAAATGATTCATGTGTAAACTGATATTTTTGAGTTGCAGGAAGACATAAACAAAACAAAAAAAAATATCTCTAATATTATCAGACCTGTAAAAGGATCATGAAAATTGACAACATGGAAGCAAGAGCTAAAGTGGAACCTTTTGTACTTTGATGCCAGTAACTTGCAAAGTGAAAGCTGTGATATTATTCTTGGGAGTAGTTTTTAAGTGTGCTTGTTGCCTTGCACAGTCTGCTGCTTAATGTGGATTTTCTTTTTCACACAAGAATCCCACTTGACTAAAGGTAAGTTTTCCTGGAATTACCTGCTTGTTTGGCATGAGGGGTGGGGGTG
>NW_009202044.1:24274-39542 GCF_000690835.1 Fulmarus glacialis | reverse complement strand
CTATGATTCTATGATTCTATGATCTGGAAACACATCCATCACCCCTAAGCAGGTTTATGATAGACTATGGAAATTAGTACTTTGCAAAAGATCACACATGTAATATGTATCATATAATAATTTTTTTGCATTAGAAGTCTATTACTGAAGGTAAAATAACATCTTTGAAGAGACATGATATAAAATTATATGGAACGCAGCACAAGTTTAAAGTAAGTTCTCATCCCTCTTTCTTGCATAAATCATGGGCTAAACTAACGATAATCACTTCAAGCAAAACAGAACTTTTAGGCTGTGCCACTGGACCACTCTTCATTAAAATCAGTGGAAAGCTTGTATTTATTGGGCATGCAATGCCTGTGCAAAATTGTGTGATGAGATTAGTTACATCAGTAATGCAGGTGTTTGAATATATGTAGGAGTACTCGTTAAACCAAAACCCCGCTCCCAAGGTCGTAGTTACATCAAGGGCTTAGTTTAAGAAGTGATTACATAGGATTAAACCTAAAACAAACAAACAAACAAAACAAACCCCTTTGATCAAGCAATCTCCTGAAATTCTTGGGAAGGAGTGCACAAATTGTAATTGTTATTGCTCTAGTATAAAGCATAACTGAATTTGTAACAACTGTAAAGTTTCTTGCTGCTGTTGAAATAAGTAAATACCAGTCTCCTACTTTACATTTAGTAAGGGCAGGGCATACTATTCAGTGGAAGAAAATCTTGCCAAAATACTTGAACTATACAACGAAATACCAGAGCATAATACCAACAGAATACCACCAGCAGTATTACTGCATGTGGTACTCGGATAGTAAATATGAACTTATACCTGATACACAATTTAAAAGGTTTTAAAGTAATTTTTCCATTGTTTTATTTCCGTTCATTCCTGATTCATACTTTTTCCCATTCCTTCATACTGTTACTAAAATTGTGGAAGTTCTCTCCCACAATAAATAGCTTAATTGTTAATAGCCATTTTTAGGATTACTACAGCAACTCCTATCTGAAGATCTCTTAAAAATTTTTAAGGGAAAATGAGTATTTATAACCCAAACAGGGGTGTTTTAAATATTCAGAAAACAAAAAACAGGGAAGATAAAACATGCCTTTTTTTTTTCTTCTTTGTGGGACAGTTGAGTAACTAGGTAGAATGTAATGTACAGAGGCAAAAGCAGTTCTGTTCTGTGAAGATACTGGTACTGTCAAAACTAAGCAACTCCCCTGTCCCTGATCATTTCAGAAGTCATCATTCAGAAAATGCCCTTGTCATGGTCAAGGTAAATGTAATTGAGCAGTCTCACATGCAGTCAGCTGTATACTTAGAAGTCAGAGTGAATTCTTTTTTATAACAATCATCTCCCCAAAACAGTGGTATTTCTTTTTTCTTTTCTCTTTCCGTTTTTTCTTTTTCTTTCTTCTTTTTATTTTTCACTTTTTCTCTCCTTTTTTCTTTCTTTTATTTTCTTCTTTTTTTTTTTTTAATCACAATGCATATTATGTAGTAAGTTAAAAACTGAACAAAGTTTTAAATAGATCAAAGACCATGAATAAAGACCAAGAACCAAGTTCCGGAGTCATTCGTCAAATGATTGTAGAGATTGGACTCTGAGGTGGATGTATTCATCACAGCACAATAAGAAAAACCTGGAGTACTTGCTATAGAAATTCTACTCAAAATCCGAATTAATTAGGTCAATTTCCATTTACTGAGCCAAAACCAGGAGTATAGCAATTATTTTTTGATTGTGTAGGTTGATTATGACGATCACCCAAATATGAAGATTAACGAAATTTTGATTAGCACAAAAGCTTAATTTTCTAACTGTTGCATATCAAAGTACTTGTAAGAGGTGTTGTCAGGGTGGTTAAAGAAATTGATGAGCTTTGCATCTGTAGTAAATGTTTTTAAACTTTAATGTAGGTGATAGGTGTTTTATGTATGCTTGTTGCAAACATGAACACTACTAATCAGAAGCTTTGGCAGAGCTGTTTGTATCCATAGCTCAAAAAAGGACAACAGAGTAACTGCGCAAACCTATGATATACCAGTATTTCTTGCTAGATGCCCTAGCAGGTGGAAAGATTGATGACTTACTGTTTAACACAGTATTAAGCAGTTTGACAATTTAACTGTTTGTACTTATTGACCATAATCATATTTTCAGTCAACCTGTATACTCACCTGTTCCACAGACTTGTTTGAGTTTCTGGACACATCCCTTAGACTATAACAGTAAGCAGATGGGCAGTCTTGTCTTTGTGCTAGTCTGAACAAAGGCTGTGTGCCTAATTAATTTTTCATGAACTTTCTTTTTTGTCCAGTTCTATTCAGGATATCAGCATTTGATTGTTGCAGTTCACATCCAGAAGTACAGATGATGATTGTAAAGAATGTATAGCACTTTGGGAGTCAAAGTGTCAGGTTAGGTGACTGTATTACTGCTAATCACACGAGGAAGTGCTATTTACCTCTGCAAGTATTTGGATATCCACAACGTGTGCACACGCTTAGAAACAGAGGAGCAAGTACTAGGATTCAGGGTTATTGCCTATTTTCGCTATGGAGTTTGGTTAATATCATACTACTGCTAGAAGTGGCTATTTGAGTAATGAGCGAGGTGGGATTTTTTTGTTTGGTTTTTTTTGTTGTTGTTTTTTTGGTGGGTTTTTTTTTTAATAGTGAAGATGGCGACCTTTTTTTACAACTGTTATGAGGCAAAGGTATTTGTGAGTATTTCCGGTCTGTTGCCAGCTATTAGCTAGAATATCAAATGAGCTATTTAAGGAAACATTCTGTTGTGGTTTAACCCAGCTCTCAATGTTGTGTTATGTAGGAATCTTGGGTAACTCTTGGTAAGCTCGTTGTTCAGGTCATTATAGATCATCTCCAGCACAGCTAATTCCCTCAGGTACTGGATACCTCTCTCCATGGTGGTCCACTTGCCTGGGTGATATATAACATCTTCCTTGAAGGGATACCTTTCCTTCACACCTGACAGGAGTCGCCTCCAGAGGCTGAGGGCTTGTGCCCCTTTTTCAATCACCTTGTCAGTGCCCCCTTCCCTAGAAAGGGATCCCAGCTACTTGGCGTCCCTACCCTCTAAATCCAGGCTACTGGCCCTATTATCCCAGCATCGGAGCAGCCAGGTGACAATGTGCTCGCCTGGATGATGACTGAAATCTTTTTGTGTATCTTGCGGCTCACTCAGGGATAGGGATCGGGTGGTTATCATCTCATTTATGGGTTCTGCCTCTTCCTCCTGTTCTTGTGATGGCCCTGGTTCATCTTCATCCCTTACTAAACGAGCTGATTTTCTTGTGTATTTTTTCTTGTATATAGGGGTGACTGATACTGGCACGGTTTGGTTCTCTGGTTCAGCTGCAGTGCCTGTCGGGGAGGGTAGAGTAGCTGCAATGCCTGTCGCGGGGGTTGAAATAGCTGCAGTGCCTGTCGCAGGGGTTTGAGTAACCACAGTGCCTGTCGCCACAGTTGATCTCTGGACGGTATTCCTAAATAGTTGTTTAACCCTAAACAAGACCTGAACCACATTCAGGAGACATAGCAATAAGAACATGCTTGTTTGAACATCCCAAGAATATTCAAAATTCTCAAGAACTGTTGTGGAGGGCTGCATGAAGAGGACAGAAGAAAGAGGAGTTTCTGGAGATATGAAAGGGAAAGTGAAGGAGTCAGGGAAAGCGTCCGCCCTGTCTCCCCTGTAGTTTAGTTCTCCGAGAAGAAAAGGTAAAGAGTGTAATTATTAATAGTTTCCGAGAGGTGGCTCCTGAGGTACAGAGATGACGGTAATGCTGAGCACAAATACCAGATTAGACTCACGACCAATAATTTTATCATCTCATAAAACAGTGTTACACAGTGCAGCAAAATGATAACCTTGACCCAGCTCTGAGCGGTGATAAACAGCACAACAGGGAACATATACTGCAAGTAAGGTATTACATAACACAAGTGTTGAGAGCCAACCCAACAACTTTGAGAGCCAATAAATCAACGTTGTGACCAGCGACTATTAAACCAATATAATGAATGCTTATAACAAATTTGCCTGAATACGCTTTGGTCAGATCTGTTGTTATCTCAACCCTTCGTGCCTCACTTTGGGCGCCAAAAAGGACTGTTGTGGTTTAACCTGGCAGGCAGCCAAACACGACACAGCTGCTCGCTCACTCCTCCCAGTGGGATGGGGGAGAGAATCGGAAAAAAAAAGTAAAATTCATGGATTGAGATAAAGACAGTTTAATAGAACAGAAAAGGAAGGGAAAATAATAATAATAATACTGATAATATACAAAATGATGATGATAGAATATACAAAATGAGTGATGCACAATGCAAGCAGCAATCATTACTCCCTGGGCGACTCCCCCTAGTTTATATACTGAGCATGATGTCATATGGCATGGAATACCCTGTTGGCCAGTTGGGTTAGCTGTTCTGGCTATGCTCCCTCCCAGATTCTTGTGCACTGGCAGAGCATGGGAAGCTGAAGAGTCCTTGACTAGAGTAAGCACTACTTAACACACTGATGTTTTAGTTGTGGCTATCAACATTATTCTAATACTAAATCCAAAACACAGCACTATACCAGCTACTAGGAAAAAAAATAACTCTATCCCAGAAAAACCAGGACACATTGAAAGGACAGTGTTACAACACCACAGCTCTCTGCCAAAGTTTATGCAGCTCTAAAGCAGGACCAGTCTGCTTCTGCATCCAAATTGAACGACAAAGAAAAACGATTACAGATTTTCCACAACTGTGAATTTTTTTCTCTGGAAAAAAAAAATCTGTTCCCTTCCATTATCACTCATGTTCCATGCACAACAATGGATTCTTCCCTTGATCTAAGTACATACATGTTTATTCAATGTGTCATCTTTCTTGGCTCTTTCAATAGAAGCCTATCACCTGGGTCCAGGAGAGGGGGAAACCAGAAATGATCATTTGATGCCTGCCTAAGAGGAAAGCATCACGGTTCACAATATGATACAATCTTCTCCTGAGAGCCGAGTTCTTATACTGCACTGACAGTGGAGATGGTGGCCACAGTTTACAGTAGGATGTATTACAAATCAGGTATGATTTTGTCTTGAAACAGTTAACACATCCAGTCTTGTCAGCTCAATACAATTCTTTCCTCTGCACCTCCTTGCACCCCATGGGATTCTTTGCCCAGAGTGTGTTAATAAGGTTTTTCATCTTTGCATGGTGTTGACCATCCTGAAGTCCTTCCAGAATGGCTGGAAACTGAAGGCACTCAGCAACAGTTCGGTAGCTCCCATGGACAGAACCTTTTTTGATATTAATGGAAGTGGAATTTGCTCTATAACTGGACAACAATTATTTAGTTAGGACTTCTCTCTTTCACCTTTCACTTTTTATGAAACCATCTGTCCCTGAACTGTGAGTGTCTTAAATATCTAAAAACTAACGTAGTGGTGCACACATTTGGATTATGAGCTGCATAGTCTTTTAAGCACCCTGGTCCCTCCTTCTCATCATGTAAGCAGCAGGGTACACATGTGACCAGAGTTTAAGCTCTAACGTCCTTTCCCCTCATCTGAGGCATGCATAAGGCTGTCAAATGATTGAGTTGCGAAAGTCTTACAAGTGCGTGTGCTGGCATGTTCTTGTCTCCCTGGCTGGAGGTCCTAACCCTCATTTTTGTCATGTGATGGATGAGATATGAGGGATGATGGACATGAAAAAAAAAAAAAATAAAGAGGACATGTGAGATCCTCATGAGAGAGTATGTCAGATGATGTTTGCCAGAAGAGTTCATATTCGAAGGGTCTTGAAGCGTCTCTGAAAAAGAGAATGGCAAACTTGTGATATGTATCAGCTGAATTAATTTTTCTGGTAGGCTAACCACAATCTGTATCTTGCAAATGCCTGAATTAATTCAGTCTCCATTTATGGCAAATGTTTGTTGCCCTTCAGAGGAATTTATAATTGCCACAGCTAGTTCATGCATTTGACAACTGGGCGTACATACCTTGCATTTCAAACATAATAACGGTCTTTCAGGAGAACTATTTTGGGAGCAGGTGAATTTGCATACCAATAACAAGAAAGGAAATTGCGTGCACCATTGAGACACAGGAAAGTAGAAAGAAACAAAACTGGTAAAGGGAGCAGAATAGTCTTGCTGTATGGTTTATTTCTGGCTGTAATGATATAGAAGGTTTGATAATGAGGCCTACACCCATGTCAGACAAACAGAGTTTGCTCAGTACCTTCATCCTCTTAGTACTAATGATGACTTGAAATGGACTTTTGTGTGCTTTTGAAAGGGACTCAGGTTATGCTGTTTTACTGTGCACCAGTACCAGTTACAAAAGAAAGATTATAACCCAAGGGTGTATTATTTTCTCTGCTATTATTTCTGTACAGCTTTAGACAGGGTGATAGTTTCTACAATCCTAAGCAGCAAGAACTCAAACACTATAGCTTTGTAAAATCTAAAGGCAAAGTTTTGGTGTTAACCTTTACTAAAATGGACAGTTTTAACTCATGCTGAAATAGGTATCTTTACTTCCTTGTTGTTATTCTTTTGTCTGTGTAATGTTGGGTTTCAAATACATTGTAGAGAATTCCAACTCCTTGGAAGAAAAGAGATTATATGTGTTAGAGGTGATCAGGTAGTTCAGAGCATAATTGAATTTACTAGAGCAGTCTTCTTTTTAGCTTCTCCTAGTATCACACTTTTCTGATGTTTGGGTCTTTTCCCATGTCCTTTCAGTGTTTGGGACACACTCATTTTGAGTATCCACTCAATGCTGAATTTCCTAAAATGTACTTCACCAATTACATTCACTCTTGCTTGTTTTAAGTTTTCTTTCCTAGCTTCCAACTGTGTTGACAATCACCCTTCTTTCTTAGTCCAAACAATTATCTCGTATGTGAGCCCTTGTAGGCTTTGTTTGTTAGGAGGAGGAATTGATAAAATTAATCAGTTACAAAGTTTGTTGCAGTCCTGATTATTCGTCAAGTACATGTGCAAAATCTTCTATGTACAGCATGCAGAGGAGCAAACAGGTGACAGTATTTATTCTCAGAATTACCCAGGCGGACTCTCTAATGTTAACTGTCCCCAAAAAAGCTGTCTTTGTACCTCTGGTAAAAAACCTAGTTCCCTGGGTAGGGTGTATGACTCTGGCTCAGCTCTGGGGGCTACCACAGTGGCCAGCAGCTTCTACTGTGCCCAGCTGTTCCTCTGAATAAAGGGGCTTTTAAGTAGGAGCAGTAGCCTGAAAAAGTTGTGCTCAAATGCCTCATCCATTTCGACACTTCAGTGATAATTAGCGAGAGTCCTGCTTCATTCTAGCCATTAATGCTTTTCCAGTATACTACTACCACATTCAAATAAGTCTGTTGCTAGACAGCTGTTAATGAACTATGACTTCAGTGTAGGTCTGGTCAGCTGATGAAAGTTATAGATTTCTTTCTCCGTCTAGTTTCTCTCTTTGTTGGAGTGGCATACACTTATAATAGGTTCTCTTAGGGATTCAGTCTACTATGTTTACTGGCAAATGTGCTGTTTATAACTCAGAAGTAGTTAAAAACTGGCAAGTGGAATTCACGTGGATCTTTTTTAAGAAAGAATATGTTTTGTCTGTTGCCTGGCAAGTAAAGTTTTATTACGTAACTGAAGATGTTCTAAAACTTCCTATAAATGATACACTATTAAATGTGGATAGATTAGAGAAGAAAGATGATCAGTCAGTAAGCTTCTGTTTGAGGAGTTTGAGGTAAAAGAAAAAAAAAATCCCTTTTTCTAAAAAGGTAACAGAAAAGAATATAAAATTGCAGGTGTTTAAATACAGTGTATGTGTATATGTGTCTGCATGTATTAAAGTGTTACTCTGTTTGACAGAATGAAAATAAATGTTGTGGTATCTTTCATCTGTAATCAGACAATCCGATTACAATGGCATAATCAAAAGATGGTAAAGGTCTATGAACACACCTATACCACTGCTTGTCAAGGAGTTTCCTCTTTGGTATACACACCTATCTTTTCTCTTGTTTAATTTTCCCTGTGTCAGGCCAGCAGGTCAAGTAATTTCTTCTTCAGGTTTCAGTGTCTCTAATCCTCCTGAGAACCAAGCTTAAATTTTCTGTTTCTGTATTTCCTGTTGCTACCACTGTGTTTTTTGTCCCCTTTTCCATTAAGCATTGGCTGATGTCATGAAATCAGAACCTCTGTGATTGTTTGAGAGTGAAAAGTTAATCAGTCCTACAGTTGCAGAGAAAAGCTTGTCATTGTGATCAACATGTAATTATTGCTAGCCTGCCAGTGTCTAAGTAAATGCAAACTGCCCCTTTCATCTGAACTCTGGCTGCTGATTCCTGATCACACCCCCACTGTTTTGTTATGGGCTGATCTGTGGTGCTGTAGGCAGACATGTTAATAAAGTCAAGACTGCTATCAGTGGGAATCCACTGTACAAAATACTCACAATTTCATAAGAAGTGGGATATTTCCTGGATATAGCAGAGTAACAGCAAGTTTTCCATCAGGCCAGCAGGTGGGACTGTTACTGGCCTTTTGGAAGCCTGGGCCATTACATAAAAGCGATGAGCTGCTGTGCAACATCTGTATAATGCAAGAACCTCCAAACTCACTGAGACCAAACGTCCTTCTAGCCCAGGATCCTTCCCTTAACAGTGGCCAAAAAAGAAAAGTGTATGAAAAAAGTGCAAGGAAAGGGCCAATCAAAACTGGTACTTTGAGAAGACACTTTCAACCACCAACAAGCCGGGGCAGCTCAGGGATTCCTGCTCCGGGGCAATTTAGTAACTTTCAGTCTTCTGGGAATGTTGTCTGCAGTAAGAACTTGGGACTGTTCCTGCTTTCAGCATCTCAGTAAAAATATCAATTAATGTTTTAAATTACAGAAAATGACAGAAACCAGGAAAATATTAATGATTTCTCCTTGACTTCCCATGGTAGCACCCAAGGCTTCAGCACTTCGGGGCTAGATAAAAGTCATTCTGACAAGGGAATATAGTAACATTTAACATACAAGTAAAAGGGAATAAAGTGGCAACTGACTATTTGTTGATTGTATCTTTGCTTTTGTTTTATTTTTTTACTAGGAAACAAGGAATAAGGCCTGGAAAGATAATTAGGAGAAAAAAAACATACTTAGAGAAAGAAATACAGGCAAAAAGGGTTAAGTCATATCTAATTATTTTATGGTTAGGTTGGGGGAGTATATTTCACATTACAGAAAATTGAGTCATAGATCCAATCCAGTGCCGGATTAGTTTTAACAAAGCCTGTTATCTTTAATGGGACTGTTTATGCCTACAGAACTGAATTTACAAAAAATCTTTGCTGATTTGAGTGCTTTCGATAGGCATTTGAAGACACAAAAGATGCAAATTCTGCAGATCTATTAAAAAAAAAAGTTTACTAATATTAGCATGGATAGATATGAATGAGTGAGGCAATCGTAAAGATTGTAAGAAAATATTCTTAGGGTAGATAAAGTATAATAGATTCCAGTTCTCTAGGAGAATTTAATGGAATTTGTCGTGAGAATCCATTGTTAAAATTAATGGCTTACGTTGCTTACAATGATATCTTATCTAGCAGTCAAATTTGGTTTTGACTCAGAACAGATTCCAGCTAATTTTAACATAATTTCCTAAATTATGGTTTCATGAAGCATACCATAGCTTCAAGATTAGAACTATTTTTTTATTTTCCTAAACTGTGGTGAAATTTTCATTAAGTTGTTAACTTACTCTTGTCCTTCTCTCAAAATAAAAGAAAAAAAGAAAACAGAAGTATTTTCACCATTTTCAATTGTGTCTCCTAAAGGTAACTTACAAATAATTATTTAAAAAAAAAAATCTGATTCACCCGTAAGATGTTATACTTTTCTCCTTCGGAATAATTGTACAAAAAGGAAGAACAATTTTTCCAGTTAATTATTTCTGTGATATTACTAATTTTTCTGACAAAGTTTTTTGTGTGGTGGTTTTTTTTTTTTTCCTTCCAACATAAATTGAAGCTTATAGAAACAAAATTTGTTTGCTAGATGCAATATCCTTCCAATACATGTAAGGAAAATCCCGAGTTAGGAAGCTTGAGCATATCATCATGAATTGCTTGAGGGAAGGGTTTGTTCGGCACAAAACCATCCTCCCACACCAGTTACATATTTGCAAATGGAGCTGGATGCTTGGCTACTAGGTCCATGTTTGGACACAGTGTGGTTTCTAAGGTCATAGTTTTACCCTTATGAGCTCCTTTTTCAAAAATGCCAGAATAGTATTGACAAACAGTGCAGAGCCACTGGTGATTTAGAAATCCTCTGTGACATTTCTTCTTTTCTATTGCTAAGATTAGTTTTAGTTGAATATATTAATTGAAATGTCTGCTCCTGAGAAAAATAGAGCCCTGTTTTTCTGATCTGCCTTTTCATTTATAAGATCTGCAAAGAGTAATTTTTATTGCATCAACCCTTAAATCACAATCTTTAACTACATTGAATCTTCTTTTTTAAAAATCCAATTATTTATGAAGGTGTGACTGTAGCTGTTGTGAAAAGACATTTGATTTTGCATTGTTTTACTTTTCAGTCAAAAATTGGTAGGGATTGCAGCTTGTGAGATCGTAGGAAACTGTATAGCTCTGCCTTTGATATCAGTGTTTCGCAAATGACTTATCCCCTTGCAAAACTGTGTAATGCAACAATTCAAAACAAGAAGAAAAAAACTGTGATTCCTTCTTTCCTAGAGGCTTTCCGTCATTTACATTCACCAACAAAAGGTTGGCGTGTACCCCAAGGACTAATGATAATGAAAAATGTTGTATTAAAGGAGAGAAATCTTTCATAACTTACATACTAACACACTGAACTCATTACAGCTTGTCTTACTACAGCATGCTCTTTTATGTCTGCCGTAATGCACTTCATTTTCAAGAGACTATGATGTGCACTGGTTCTGTAAGCATTTTTTCTCTTCCTTATTTTCAAAAGCTGCCTTTGGTTGTCATAAACTACTCACTTACGGGATACATATCAGGCACTAGGGTTTTCTGCAGTTTCTGACTAATATCAAGATCTGAAAAATTATATTCAAAATGTATCTGGGGCAATAATTGCTTTCCATTTTCCTAGAGTGGAGTACTTGTGACGTTGTAGCTCAGGAGCTGCCAGCAACCTCAGCATTTTTATTAAAATAGTGAGCTGTTTGTGGCAGAGGCTGTCTTTTCTGCTGTGATTCAATTTTTTTGTAACGTGCAGGGAAACTGTGTTCATGGTTTGAAGTTCTAGGCATTATCATGTTATGAGTAGTCAATAATAAACATACATTTTTGAATGGTTTATAGATAAATTGTAATACATTAAGTGGCAATTTGTAATTTCTTGGAAGTGAAACATCGCTTTGTTTTTGCTACGTACTATTTATATAGGTGTGGCCACCAGCTCTAGGGTACACCTCCAACATTTGCCATGATACCTTAATTTGCCATTCAATAATCTGTTCAGTCCTTCTGTAGTTTTCTCCTGAAAAAAAACCCAGTATTAATATTCCTAGCTGCATTTACTGGAAGTAGCACAATGGATAACTCTTTGCTCTCAATCTGCCTTCTATTTCACAAGCAACTCCTACTAAACTCTTGACTCAATAAAACACAGAAACATATTTGACTTTAAACCAATCTAAAAGATAGAAGAATAACGGAAAGGTTGGAAATGAGCATATGAACGTCTGCACCATGTTGCTAAAAAACTATTTCTGCAATTGATTTTAAGTGACCTGTGTCAAAATCTTCATGAAAATGGAAAAATGTCATGCAGACAGACAAAAAATAATTGAATAGTAGTTGCAGTTTTCCAAAGAGCTCTGCTCCAGTAACTATGAAAGCAAATTGCTCTGATTAAGTCATAATAAAAGTATGTTTAAGATGTAAAAGCATCCCAATTCGGTTGTCCTAAAGGATTTGTCTGTTAGACACTTTGAATTCGAAGATGTATTTTTACATTTTGCATTGAGTATGGCCAGCTGGATTCTTTATAGTTCTATAAACTCTGTGTTCTGTACCTCTTTCAAAGATAACAAAGTCTTCTCAAAAGAAACTCAGCTACTTGACATTATGCTTTAATATAATTTTATGAGATCGATCTACACTGCTGTTCTAAACAGAAAAGTTACTATAAAAATGATATGATGAGTTTTCTGAAAAGCAAAAAGAAAATTAAGATTGAAGTTAAATAAAGGCTTAAACTATCCAAAAGCTATCTTTAGAACACTGAAAACCCAGGTTCATTTAATGACATCTCAAACTCTGTAAGTAAGGTAAACAGGATTTTATTTTATTCCTATAGTTGAACAAGAAGAAATCTAACATAAAATTTCAATATACTGCATCAAAAAATACTCATTACCTGCCCCTCTTTAATATGGCATATCCCTGAGCAATAAGACAAATTTTCAAAAACAATTGAACACGTCAACATAAGCTGAATGAACAGTGCAATGGCAATAACTATCATGTTACTTCAGTTCACCTTTAAAAAGAAAAGAAGAAAACCTCCTATGACTCAGTGACATATGTAAGAACCTGCTTGCCTTAAAGCCAGCCTGAAAGAGAAAAGATGTAAATGCTGAGAAATTATACATTCCTCTACTAAGTGGTCCTTTTTGATAAAAAGAAAGGCAAAGGACAGAGTATGATGGAAGGAATAGGACGGGAGAAAAGAGAAAGGTCAGGTAGGGTGAAATACCTTGCAGAAGAATTTGGAAAGAAGTGGAAGAAAACCTCTAATAGTCCACAATTAAACACTGATGTTGACTTCAGTGTTCATGGTGGTATCACAGGTCTGCATGTATGGTTACCAAACAGTTAAACAATGTTAGGTGCTGGTACTATTGCACTATTTGTGACAGTACTTTTGCGTTACTCAGCCTTGCCTCATTTTTAGACTGTGCAACGGATTGTTAAGCTGTAGTAAATCCATTGTGAATCTGAAACTTGCCTGTTTTCTGTGCCCTACATCAAGACCAAACTATGCCTGATGGGGCTAAACAAAAATTTGAGATCAAGAAGAAGTAGGAGAAATAGTTATGGCAGCAGAGATCGCTGAATTTAGACAATGCAGTCTCTCAATGTCAGATGGGGATTGCTAGGTCTCGTGTGGTTGCCTTCTCCAGTCTGGCTGCACTGGCTTGCAAAAAAATCGCTGTCCTTTGCATGCCTGCATTTAAAGTAAACTAAAACTTATGTTTGTTTGGTTTAAAATGCTCTGATGCATACTCTGGCAGCTCAGAAGCTGAACAATTAGCAAAAAAGCCGTCTTTGTAGCATGCCTGGGAGGGAAAACTGGAAGTGGTAAATGGGTCAGCCACCCCAAGCCTTACCTTGCCTTTGCGAAGGCAGGTTAAATTGCACAGTCAGTTATTGATGCTCAGCTGACCTTTGGGTAACCCAAAGCTACAGTAACTTAGTCAGCATATGTAACCTTAGCTTTCATTTAAAAAATGCCAAATTAAGCCAGTGATAAAACTTTGGATCCTGCCATTCCCAAATATCTCCCCATTAATTATATACCTTAAATGCTTCAGTGAATATGAATGCACTGAGCGCATTTTTAAATTCTGAAAGTTTCCATTAAAATTTGAGCTCCAACAGCCCACCAAGACAGGGATTTAGTCCTTCAAACTCTGATGATGTTAGCACGTCTAGGTCCTTGATTAACTTCTTTCTTACTTTATGGAAATCTAATGCAAAGTTTATTTCAGTTCAAGTGCTACATGCTAGTGACACATCAGAAATAGTTATGACTTTTCATTAAGAAATAAAAAAATCAGAATCTGAATTTAAATGAAAATGTTAAATAAACATACTGGACCACTTCTAAGTATTTCTTAATGGGAAATTAGAGCATGAAATTGTATCTTTATGTAAATGTAAATTTCAGCTTTATGTTAATCAAAATTAATGTTTTAACTGCGTAAATCTTGTCTGAGCTTAGTATGAATCCAGTAAGGATATTTTAAACAAATAGAAGGCTCTGGTGAAATATCTTTTCACTCTAAAAAGTCATGATAGAAGAACTACTCTGAAATGTACTAGACTATGTTTTACTGTTTCCTCCGCTCTTTATTATAAACAAGTGTTTACATCCAAACCAACCTAGATCTGTGAAAGTACTATTGTTAAAAAGCAAAAGAAAACAGTCAAGATACACTGAATCCCTTGAAAAAAAAAAAAAAAACACAGAAATTTCTTAATTTTGCTGTTATTAATGTATGAGGTGACTGAATCAAGCTAAGACACAGAAATGTTCCATCATTTTATGTCCCATAAATGCAAATGAAGACATTTTCTCCAAACAGCTTTGCTGATTGGAAGAACACTCAAAAAAAAGGGAGCATTGTGGAAGACTGGAAGTAGTTTGAATTCAGTGAGATAAAGCTGAATCACTTGGGATTATCAGAAACAACAGCAGGAGGACTGAAAACAAAATAGAAAAATGGTCTAAAGTATGTGCTGCAGTAAGCGAAGATGGAAATTGTGTCTTCAGAATAGTCATAGTTTCTTAAATGGAAATACAGAGTCACTCAGAAGCTCAAAAAAAACCCTAACCAAAAAAATAATAATCTAAAAATACTAGTGTCAAACATAATATTTTTGTTTACCTTTTTCTATTCTGGTTTATAGAATAACTGTAGAATTATATTTTCAATTTTTTTCTCTCCTTGAACTTAAGTGTTAGAAACTTGGCTTTATTTTTTAATGAAAGTTATATTTTCATGTAATACCAGGACTGGTACATAAGAAAAATAAGCATACAGGCAGAGATAGGGACCAGGGAAAAGGAACAGTTAATTGCATCAATTCATGTTGCAAACTTACAACAGAACGGACATAACTGTGGTCCCACTGGCCTTGTTCCAGTTATTCCCTCATTTTGAATTAATTTTCAAGCATTTAGAGACACTTTAAAATTGCAAGCTCAGTAGAGCATAATAGGCACCTAATCTGAAACAAAAAAGAAGAATCTACATTATATGTTGGTAACCCAGCATAAAGTGTCTATATTGCCAGAAAAGAAAAAATATCCTCTGGTTCAAATTTACACAAAATTTGGCATAGAAGCATTGCATCAGCAAATAGTGATTCACAGATTTGCACAGATTGTAGAATCATAGAATATCTCAAGTTGGAAGGGACCCATAAGGATCATCGAGTCCAACTCCCGGCTCCTCGCTACC
>NW_009202044.1:0-24257 GCF_000690835.1 Fulmarus glacialis | reverse complement strand
GTCCAGACACTCCTTGCACTCTGACAGGCTTGGTGCCATGGCCACTTCCCTGGGGAGCCTGTTGCAGTGACCGACCACCCTTTCAGTGAAGAACCTTTTCCTAACGTCCAATCTGAACTTCCCCTGACGCAGCTTCATTCCATTTCCTCGTGTCCTCTCGCTGGTCACCAAAGGGAGGAGATCAACACCTCCCCCTCCGCTACCCGCCTTGAGGAAGGTGTAGACTGTGATGACGTGACCCCTCAGCCTTCTCTTCTCGAAGCTGAACAAACCAAGTGACCTCAGCTGCTCCTCATAAGTCTTGCCCTTGAGACCTTTCACCATCTTGCTCACCCTCCTCCAGACACACTCTAATAGTTTGATGTCCTTCTTATATTGAGGCGCCCAGAACTGCACACAGTACTCGAGGTGGGGCCACACCAGTGCAGCGAAGAGTGGGAAGTGGGACAATCACCTCCATTGACCGGCTAGCTATGCTGTGCTTGGTGCATGCCAGGACACGGTTGGTGCTTTTGGCTGCTAGAGCACACTGTTGACTCATATTCAACTTGCCATCAACCCAAACCTCCAGATCTCTCTCCACGGGGCTGCTCTCCAGCCTCTTGTCCACCAATTTGTACATATAACAAGGACTACCCTGTCCCAGGTCCAGAATCTGGCAGTTGCTCTTGTTAAACTTCATATGGTTGGTGATTGCCCAGCTCTCCAGTCTGTCCAGATGTCTCTATAAGGCCTCTCTACCCTTGAGGGAGCCCACAGCTCTTCCTAGATTAGTATCATCAGCAAACTTACTTAATGTACATTTGATTCCTGCATCCAGATCATTTATAAAAACTTTAAAGAACACTGGCCCTAAAATCGAGCCCTGGGGAACCCCACTGGTGACTGGCTGCCAGCCTGATGTAACCCCATTTACTATAACTCTTTGAGCCCAACCCATCAGCCAATTGCTCACCCAATATATTATGGACTTGTCTAGCTGTGTGCTGGACATTTTGTCCAGAAGGATACTGTGAGAGACAGTATCAAAAGCTTTGCTAAAATCCAAAACCACCACATCTACTGGCTTCCCTTGGTCAACTAAATGGGTGACCATGTCATAAAAGGAAATAAAGTTGGTTAAGCAAGACTTTCCCCTCGTGAACCCGTGCTGGCTATGACCAAGGACTGTGTTGTCTCTTAAGTGTTTTTCAATAACTCCCGGAATAACCTTCTCCATAATTTTACCAGGCACTGAAGTGAGACTGACAAGCCTGTAATTACCAGGGTCTTTCTTCTTACCCTTCTTGAAAATTGGGACAACATTTGCCAGCTTCCAGTCGACTGGGACCTCTCCAGACTCCTAAGACCATTGAAAAGTAATGGAGAGAGGTCCTGCAATAACATCGGCTAGCTCTTTTAGTACCCTGGGATGATGAGATGAGAATAAGCACACAGGATGAATTTCCAAGAAGATAGTATCTATCTAAATCTAACAGCATTCCTTCAAGTAAATGATCTGAAGTACCTTTGCCATGATAAACAATACTGTAGTTGGCCTCCTATAACAAAAAATAATCTGTGAAATAGTAAAAGCGCTTTACATATTACCAGTGATGTACCACCCTGAAAGGCAGGAGCAATTAGCTGGCTTAATGACAAGGGGAAGTGTCAGATAAATACAGAAACAGAAAAATAAGCTGCATTGTTAATCTTGCAACCTCTCTATGAATAGACAAGTGGGCCTCTCTTTGATAGGAACAAAAAAAAGAACTCAGTGTTATGGACACCAAACCGTACTGCAAGTTTAACCAAATACTGCATTTGTGAGTGTATGGTTGTATTTTCTCTGTTGAGCAGACAAATTTTTTTTTTGTCGCTGGATAAATTTATCAGGAAAAAGTATTTGTTAAGATGACATCAGTGCTGGCACAGAGCGCTAACAAAGTTAGAATGACCAACAATGAAATAAGCCATGCTTGTTTTAAGACAGATTAAAATACTTTAATCCAATTTTGGAAAGCAATTAATGATTGAATTACGTCAACTCTGTGTACAATAACTTTTCAGTGTTTTGTTTTGTACATTTTTAAAGAGAGAATACCAGTTTGAGGGGGGAGGCACATGTTTTGGAGTGGTTGAATCAGTTTGGAGTGTGGGGTTTTTTTCTTCTTAAACCAGTGCATGTCTGTTTTTTCTTAAGCTGATACAAGCCTTAATAAGGACATGATTATATTCACTGGAAAAAAAAAAAGCTTTATAGTGGCATTGCTCAGACATGGATCTAGTGAAGAAGACTCTCAGGATTGTAGTTTTCCTGTTAGTGTCATGTGGTGCGGTACGCATGTTCTTCTGATAAATCAGTTAACAAAACGCATGGTCATTCATATTCATACTGGGACTGCGTCCTCCCATTTGCATTCTTCTCTTTCCCATTGGAAAATAGCTATGATAATATGTGTGTATATCAATGTAATTATCCCTAATCTAAAGAGTCATATCACTTGAATTATTTAAGAAAGGCTTTAAGGGATGCAGTGAAAGAAAGAGAATGTGATAAATTTGAGGGCAATTTTGTTTCTCAGGCCATTTCCTGTCTCAGAAGTGCTGATACAGATCAGTGGAATTACTCAGTGTGTAAAATAAAGCATGCATATAAGAGTGTGGTCAGAAGTTAATTTCAGCAGCAGATAAAACAAATACATTTGACTTTGTACTGAAGGGGAGCAGGAGCACATACATTGGCATTTACAATTTATCAGGGGGATAGTAACAATCAGCTAAGATATAACTGCTTTCGCTGACTATGCCTAAGATTCGGATACAGAAAGACTAGTTCTTATTTGGCTCCTAACTTTTGGGAGCCAAATGGGATGGGAACTAGGAAGTTAAATATCCTACTGAATTTCAGTTTTCATTTTCTCAGATCAGAGTGATGCAGGAAGTAAGGACTAGTCATTTCATTCAGTCACTCACAAATCTGATTTAAATGTGTGCCTAAGTGAATTAAGAGTCTGAGTACCAGTTAATTGGGTTGCAAATTATACTCCCCTTTGTTTACTATTTGGTTTCTTCTGCTATGTTGCATAGGTTTACAAGTGAAGCGTAATTACTGTACCATTTGTTCTGTAGATAGTATCAGAATCAGGGATACGCTGGCACAACTGCTTTTAAAAACAGAAGAAACATTAGCAACAGCGACTTTTGCTTTCTGTGTTTACATACATGTAGTGAAAATAAAGATATTCTGATTTCATGCTATAGCTGGTACGGGCTGTCTAATAATGAACGTCAGCAGACAGAGTAAATCACAATGTCAGTGTTATATTAAGAAACATGCCTACTCTTTGACACTTGCACTCAACGTATTGCTCTTGGCAGCCTAAGTCTGCCATTAGAAATACAGATGACTGAAAGAGCATATTCTACTCATTAGTCTTTCTCTCACACACACACATAAAGCAGTAAACTACTGTTACATGTTCCTGATGTGCTCTAGTTAGAGAGTGGTTTCAGACTTAGTGGAAGTAAATAGCCCCTGCCTCACTGAGGCTAGATATCACTAATCAGCTCGTGTAGTAGATCCAGAGCTAGTCCCTTTGGAGGGGCTCGGTAAATTCGTGCTGAATCCCCATGGACAGCATGACAATATATAAGCATCCTGAAATGGTCATAGTAGTGAATTTGGAAACCAAAAATTGGCAGTCCTGGCTTTGCCTCGTTTGCTGATTGGCTTTGGGCAAGTTCTATCACCAAAGGATCTGAGTTGCTTTAAAAGTCCATTAGCAATGCAGTCTGTGCTTGCCATATGTACTGCACTGTTTTTCTTTCCTACCCTCATTCCTTGGGAAGTGTGAGTTTAGTATTTTGAAAGGTACTGTGATTAGGGCCTTTTTTTTCCCCCCAATGGAAACACTGTTAAAGTGAGTTCAAGGCTCATGAAAAAGGTTCTTTACAGTTATGGAAGACGGTAGAGTTTATGATGGCCCTTGTTTCTTAGGAAAAACTATTTCATGGTCTTGAACCATCTCCCTGTTAAATGTCTTGTCTTGTCCAGGTGAGCTTTATCTTTATGGTGGAAGGTTCTAGTGCAGTGGAGGAGAGAGTTTATGACTGCAATCTTTATCTTGGAACTTCAGGTCATCTATTAGCTATGCTGGGCTTATGCCATGGAGCACTTTAAGCATAGAGAATACAGGTTGAGATCAGGTAATTTAGTCTATTTGATCACATTTCTCCTATGTAGAAAATAAGAGGAACAATTTTTACCCAGACTTTTCAGTTTGATTTGACATCCTCAGACAGAAATCAGTATATAAATGCAGCAGTATTGTATGTTAACTTGTATTTGGCAGGGATTAAAAGCAGAAATTTGCACAGTATGAAATCTTAATGTTTGTAATATACTTGGAACCTATGTGTAGTCAAGGATGTGCATGCAAATGGAGTGCATCACATATCTGCTGTAACACATACACACGTATAAAGATATTATATATAAAGCATATTAAAATTACTGCCTTTTCTAGCAAACACCAGTGTCTGTTATGCTTTGCCAAAACTGCAGATGGGAGAAGTATTTTACAGGTTTTTCATGCCTGGATTGACTGTTGAAGAAGTATATAGGGGACTTTTGTTCCAGAAGAAGTATTCAGGATGAATCAATAAATCCTAATGTCATCTGTGCCGCTTTCTACAATCTCCATTTCCTTCTCAGGCTCTCATTGCAAGGTCATTAGACTTCTACATTCCAGCCAAGTAACTTAGCATGGGCAGATTTTTTTCTCTACAGAAGGCTGGGAGTCATGTTTGGGAACTCTAAGACGACGACATCCTCATACTGATGCTGTGATTTTTATTGGCTTTTAATATACCAATTTCCTTGACGATATTAATTATTGCTTATTAGATAAAGAATAAAAATTGCATTCCAGTGGACTTACTGCAAAGCTCCTCTGATAAATAATTAAAAAAAATACATTACCATCCTGCAGAGAAAAGAAGGAATGAGTCCCTCCTTTTCTCACTCCATTTGAGACTGAGATTGTGATTCCGTGATGAAGTCAATCCAGTTTTAGATTCCTGCTCCAGATCATATAAGCTGAAGTCATGGGATGCTAAAGGCTGATCCAGTGTAAACTAACTATTGGTTCAACAGTGCAAAAAAACCAACCAAACAAAACCAGTGATGATGGATTTACTTTAACTTTGTCGTGGTTTACCCCCAGCCAGCAACTAAAGACCAGGCAGCTGCTTCCTCACCCTGCCTCTCCGGTAGGATGGGGGAGAGAATTGGGAGGGCACAAGTAGGAAAACTCGCGGGTTGAGATAAAAACAGTTTAATAATTTAAATAAAACAAAGTAGAACAGTAATAATAACAATAACAGAATATACAAAGCAAGCAATGCACAATGTCACTGTTCACCACCCACCCACCGACGCCCGCGTGTCCCGAACCACAAGAGCGCCCCCTAGTTTTTTATACTGAGCATGATGTCACAGGGTGTGGAATACCCCATAGGCCAGCTGGGTCAACCGCCCTAGCTGTGCTTCCCCCCCAGCTTCCCGTGCACCTGGCAGAGCATAGGAGGCTGAAAAGTCCCCAGTGCAAGCACCACCCAGCAACAACCACAACATCAATGGGCCATCAACGCTCCTCTCATACCAAACCCAAAACACAGCACCCCCCAGCCACCAGAAAGAAAGTTGACTTTATCCCAGCTGAAACCAGGACAAACTTAAACACTTTGTGCAGAATCAGGTACTGTCCAGCAGCTTCATTCTAACTTGATGCTGGAAAATATGTCACCTATTCTCTCATAGCTGGCATGAAGCCAGCATAAAACAATGCCGGAATGGGTTCTTTGTCATGTACAGTGGTTAATTTGACAGAAATGCAATAGCATCCACATGTGTGAACTAGACTGAATGTGCACTTTTAAGTTGTTAGTGGCGCGTAGATCAGATACTAGTGAGTATGGGGCCATAGCCTGGAAGAGACTGTGCCTTGGAAAGAACAAAAATACCGCCAAGCTGCAAGTAAAACTTCCATGATCTCAGTAGAATTATATGACTGTTTTTCAAAGCCACTCTCAAAGAATGCTGTAAAAATCTACTGCTGTTTTTTAACCACTCTATCCATACCCCAACCTAACATATATTTGAGAATTCAAACCTTGAAGTGTAAAGAGGAGGGGAAAAAACCACCATGTTTACAGCCATTTCCTTCCCATCCCCTAAGAAAAGTAAGCTTACGATGACAGAGAGCAGAGGGCAAGGTCTGCAATATCACCTGTGCACACACCTATCAGTTTGAGAATCTGAATTGCCATTCTATTGCAAAGGCAATAAACACAGTAATACGTCTTGGATGAAAAGCAAGAAATATAATAGGTTTGCTAGGTAACAGACAAAAAATCTGCCTAGGAAACAAGCAATAGGGTAATCTCATTACAAGAGAACATTCAGGAAATTAAAACTAAAAATGCAAAGTGAATACATTTAAGCTCAAGACTGTTAAACCCCCAAACGTATTTTTATCAAGAGTAAAATGACAAATGACAGTTACAGCATAATCCTCCTCTTTCAAAGAAGTGGTGGTTTCTGGTGTTCTGTTGATTCGTTTTCAGTCTCTTGATTAGATAAATCTTTGGCACATATCTCACACATTCTGTAGTAACGGCAAATATATTCTGGCGATGAAAATGTTCAGAGGAAGAGAAAAGAATCTGAATAAAAGAATGTGTCTTCTAACGTAGCTTAACTGCCACGCTATAAGAGCTTATATAGAAGATCTTCATGTTTTGTAAAGCATATTGTGTTTGTTCTTTATTGAACCCTAGAAACACTAAAATAAATAAAATGCTTCTGACAAGAATACCAACCACACAATATTTGTCTATGTAAAGAAGTATTAAAAACTACTCTTTAAAGATTTTTTTCATTTTTCATTTTTTATACTCCTGTAGTGTAAATGGAAATTTATAGTTTGACTAACAAATCTCTCTCTTCTTGAGCTCATGTTAGTTGTACTCAAAAGAAATATGAAATATTAAAGGATTTAAAAGTAATTGCTTCTAATTCTCTCAGTTTTTCCTCTCTCAATTCTTCTGTCTTAAAGAATTGAATGGTGTGGAAATAATGGACAGTTTAATGAAACTTAAATGGACTATTGCTTTATTTTTAGGATTTAAAATATTTCCACCAAGAGCGGTATCGTGCTGGATTTCATCAGTGGGAAGGTTTGCCTGCTTGGACTGTTTACCACATGAGTCTGGCTGTACTAGCGATGAGAGGATGTCACCCCATGGTTAAATGCTAGCATGCAGCCAGGTTGTTTTTGTTTTCACTGTTCCATGAGTCAATTAATCTCTCAGCCACGCTAACCATTTCTCACTGTACTTCCGCTGGAACTGCACCGTTCTTGGAGCAATAGTTTGTCAGTAGTAACTTATGTCTCAGCTCCTTTCAGCTGTGCAGCAAAGTCCTCAGCAGATGGAAGTTATCTCCTTTGACCCCATCCTGTCCAAATTTAGTGTTGGTGCTGCGCTTCTCCAGCCCTTGAAGTTCCCACTCAGTTTCTAAGGGGGGGGAGGGGAAATCTCTAACCATAGCAACTGTAAGTCTTCTTACTCCAAACTTTGAAAACAGATTTTTTTTTTTTTAGCTCTGGAATGAGTCCTGCTCTGATGTCCAGGAAAATACCTTTTCTCACTTGTAATTCTGCAGTCACGATGGACGGTTCTAGGAGGACAGCGCATTGCTTTCCAGCTAGCTATGGTTTGTTTCTTGAGCTCAGGAGTGGTGCTGCACAGCATGAAACTTTTCCAAAAGAAGGATTCTTCTTTTCAGTCCTAGACAGTACCTACTTCTCTTCTGCCTTTCTAATGTCATTTAAAGTCAGTTGCTGGCAATGAAAGGCTAGTTTTGGCTGAAGCTACGACTTCAAAAAACTTCTGCCAAAACTGCAAAATCTGCCTGGTAGAAACATGTCAGATATATATAGCTAAGGGACCATGCACAATTTGCAGAAGTGTAATATGGGGGACAGCAATGGCTGGCTAGCTTCTGCCTGATATCTCACTGTGTACCGTGACAACAGAGGTATTATATATAATGTCCAGAAGGAACATACTTACTATGGGCAAATACCTGCTGTCCATGCTGTAAGCAGTGACTCATCATGAACTCAGAACTGGCTGTATGAATATAGCTTCAACATGCCGATTAATTTAGAGTAATTATACCAAAAAATATTACTTCAAAATTAATCTTTTGTTTGTATGTCACTTCACTGGATCTTTGAATTGTCCAAGACTTTGTTACAGGAAAGCAGACCATCGCTCAAGTTAGTCCGTGCAAGTTGTTAAAGACACACTTAAAACTCTTCAGGCAGCCTGGGAAACAAACATTGGGGGACTGTCACTTCAAACACCAATGATCTATTCAAAGGAATAAATGACCTTAGGATTCAGCCACTTACCCCAAATATTTCTTAATGCAAACTAAATTAAGCTGAAAGCAAATAGAAGTACATAGTTACAAAATACAGAAGAGGCCACAGAATGCAAGGAATGGGTAAGTAGGGAGAAGGAAAAAAAAAAAAGGAAAAGAAAATCCCTGCTTATGTCTGTCTAGCACATAGGTTATCTCTAATTTTTTTTGTTCTGTTGATTCTGCTAACAAGCTTCTATATGATTAGGCCAACAAGCTGGCAAGTGCTTCATAGTATTCCTAGCTGAGGATAACAGCTCTCATCCAACCCTTACCTTTTCTGGCTATATCATGGGAGGAGATCCTAAACTCAGCATGTCCTACACTGTCTTTACAGTCCAGATAAGTCTTTGGAACATGGTATCTAAACTCAACCCTCTCCTCCTTATATATAACTTTTCATTAACCTAGTCATTAATTGTTTATTCCCTCTTTGTAGGTGCTAATACCTGAGTCATGACCAAAGGACAGTTTTCACCTTGTCAGGCAGACAAGGTGAGATTCATCTCACCTGATTCAGACATTTAGAATGGTAGAAACAGCTAGAAACCTGTCTCTTACATACCTTTGGGTCCCTTTGTGATCAAAGATTAAAATAGGCCTTTTTAGGGAATGACTCATCTCCTTTATCTTAGACATCTACATTCAGATGAATCACTTTGTAGGAGTACTTCTTCTTTCTAGTTAGTATAAAGGAAGCCCAGGGTGACCAGCTTAGAGGTAGACATCTGCATTATTGGTCAATAAATCCTTATTTTAACAACCCTTCCCATGGCTGGCCAAGCCTTCAGCAACCTATTATAGCTGTATAGAGCATAATATTCTTTCCTACTGGTCTGGGAAAAGTTTAATTCCAAAGCAAAGCTTTCTTACATGTGAGCTTCATAGTTCATGCGTGTACATGTTAATCCTAATAGGTCTAATTAAATGATCAACTGTTGTGCATTAAATTAATAACAGGGCTTTGTTTGTAAATGGACACAATAGTGACCTGTGCTGTTGTCGGATCCCATGCTGATAAACAGGGTGCATTTCAACAGCTTCCTTGCTTCAGCCATTCAGTGCCTTTTTCTATCAAAGGTTCTTTCTGTCCTTTCTGGAAATAGAAGTAGTACATGTTTTCTCCTGCTTTTGGTCATTAGATTTGCACTCCAGATTGTTTCAAAAAAGAGCCTGTGCCTTTTGTGTGGTAACTTCAGCTGTCTTGTTATTATAATGTAAATTGCAGCTGCAGCTGTTACCTATGTTATGTCTTTAACTGTCATGTAAAGTTGTATTTAGAAACAGAGAGATGTGAAGAGAAAGTGTCAGTGTATGAGGAAGGAGCACACTGAAAGCATGACAGTGAACAATTTTTTCATGTTGGAAGTAACATCCACATCTTATGTTGAGCAGAAGTGCTGAGAACTTAAAAAAAAAAAGTCTGGTTTTTTTTTCCTTCTCTTTTTTTTTTTTTCCTTCTCTTTTTTGTTGGAAATAACTTTTTAGAAGTCAGTGTAACTGTGTCGTGGTTTAACCCCAGACAGCAAATAGGCCCCACGCAGGCGCTCACTCACCTCCCCCCCCTCCGGTGGGATGGGGGAGAGAATCGGGAGGGCACAAGTAGGAAAACTCCCAGGTTGAGATAAAAACAGTTTAATAATTAAAAAAAACAAAGTAGAACAGTAATAACAACGAGAACAAGAACAATAACAGAATAAAGCAGGCGATGCACAATGCAACTGCTCACCAACCGCCGACCGCGTGTCACGAACAGGGGGCGAGCGCCCTGCCCCCCGCCTCCGGTTTTTTTTTTTATAGTGAGCATGATGTCACATGGTATAGAATACCCCATTGGCCAGCTGGGTCCACCACCCCGGCTGTGCTCCCCCGGTGCAAGCACCACCCAGCAACAGCTAAATCATCAATGGGCCATCAACGCTCCTTTCACACCAAAACACAGCACACCCCCCAAGCTACTGGGAAGAAAGTTAACTCTGTCCCAGCCGGAACCAGGACAATCTGAAAACAACTTCTTTCTCAGATCATGTCTTTCATCCTATCTTGGGCATTTCAAGAATATCATCACCTTCCTATTCCTCTGAGAATAGCTAAACCTTGGTTGCAACTTACATACCAGGTGGAAGAATAAGGCTTCTAAACCAATTTAAAGGGACTGAGAAAAATATAAAGACAGTTCAGAAAAGAGAACAAAAATAATTCTAGGTATTTTTAAAAAAGCCTTTGCAGATATATTGAAATTAGAGGTGAAGTATCAACTTTTATCAGGGAGGGTATCTAGTTGTAGGAACTGGCTTCCAAATATAGACTTACAAACATTCTCATCTCTGAAACCTGTAATTCAAGACCAAATTCTCATCTAGAAGATATATGAGTGTCAAGTGTGGGCTCTCAGTCTTACATTACAAGGTAACTGAATTAAGTTCTATGAGTTTTGTTATGTGGCAGATCAGACTGGGTGGTCACAAGCCCTTATGACTTGAAAATCTATAAAATCTGTAACTGTTGCACACCTGGCAAAGAATAATGCACACCTAGCCATACCATCATTTCAACATCGTGACTCTAAAACTTGTAGTCCAAGAGAGGACCCCTAAAAAGCTTGCTCTTACTTGTTCTCACCTACCTCCACTCTTGAAGTGGAGGAACATAGAGGGTTCTGTATCTCTGCCACCCTTTTCTAAGTAAGGTCCGTTGCTCGCGTGGGAGAGTGTTGCGGCCTTCAGAGTGCTGTCAGAAAGTACTTGTGAGCATTAGGAGCCAGCGTTTCTAGCAATAGCAAGATGCTGCTGAACAGCTAGTTGTCTGTATCTTTCATCTTCATCTCACAGCTCATAGATGAAAGCTCCCAGTGAGTCTTCAGCTCAGCAGAAAATGGAAGACACTGGGAGACAGCAAGGCAAGATTCTGCTTCCTGTGGTTTAGTCTGCTTTGAGCCATGCTGCGTCCCCTACTGAGATCCAGGCTCAGCACTGGTTGCCTAAATCCAGTTTTTACCCTGCTTGCAAAAGACAAGATACGGGATTCTCTGTATCACACTTCCCTTTCTCAGTGCCAGCAATACCCAGATGGAAGTAGCCCCAGCTGAACTCAGACTTCATTAGTGGCTGTTGCAATCTGACAGCTGCTGCCTTTTACAGCTGATGGACATGTTCTTTCTTCTACCACAAGTGAGGATGTCTTGCTGACTTCTGAGCTTTCATCAAACAGTGTTTTGTGCCTGTGTGAAATGTTTCCTCCTGGTTTGCAGTAATCCCACCTTACTGGGAATACAGGATAAAGGCATTCTGGACCCCTACTTTTGGTTTCTGTCTACTGCTGATTTACAGAGTGAAGCAAGTTTCAAGTGATGTAGAATTCTCCTTTTTCCTAAAATCAGTTAATCCCTACTCTTCAATACAAACACATGGGGAGTTGTAGGAACTTGCAGAAAAAAAAGATGGGAGAACAATGGGAGGAGAAGCTGTAGGCTCAAATAGCTGTGTATAGTCCCTTTAAAACAGGATATTTTACATGAACAGTAAGCAGTAGCTTTTCATAATTAATTGGTAGCACGTATAACAGAGAGAGAAATTGTTTAGTATGTATCTGAATATAAGAAGACTTGTTCAAAAGGGAAACTTGAATGGGTATAAGGACTCGTGGCCCCTAAAGATCAGTCAAACCTTATTTGGATACTAGAAGCTTGTAGGGTTTGAGCATCTACGTTTGAAAGTGTTGTTTCTACAACATTGTTGATATTCTGCAAATTGGAAAACAAAACCAGTTATTAAGAACAGTAGAATATTATGTCAGAAATTAAGTTACTTGTCTATTGAAATGTCAAGAAATGTTTATTCCCATGTAATTCAACACAATTCCCATATACTCCCATATGAGTCATGAACCATATGTATATATTGTACTGCAATATATGATCAATAGTGTTTCTAAATGTAAGAAAGCTCCTAGTCTTACTATTTCAGATTTATAGCTATAAGCTAGTTTCTCACACCAACCAAAACATGTAGTTAGTGTAAGATAATATGCCTTAACTAAGTATTTCCATTAATACAGCCAATGCATTCTTATGTTATATATTTCTCTGGAAGTGCTGAGGTCTTGAAAACTCGAAACATTAGTTAGTTTTCATAAATCTGTTTTATATATGAAGTTATACTGAGGTCTTATACAAAGAAGCCTGAAATTTCATATGACTTAAGTAACACTGCTCGTAAAACCATAAATGATTTTAAATTCTGAAAATACATGTTATCAAATATTTTACTTTAATGCATTCAAATAATCATTTAGAGGTTAATTGGACAGATACCTGTGGTTAATCTTTGCTAATTTGGAGAATTACAGCAAATAATTTACAGTTATTTTAAGTCTAATACTTTAATACATCAGGAAATTTTCTGATGGGATTGACCATTACATTTATTATCTGAAAAAAATAATTTTAGATAAAACTAGTGTTTAAATGATGAAAGGAATTGTATTTGTTAGCATTTGAATTAACTTTGATTCTACTGTTTTACTGAAGGTCATAGAGTTTAATTGACATTGATGAAGTCTTATATTCAAGTGACCTATGATTGACACTAATAATGACAAAATCTTCTTTCTGGAAAAAGAGGATTACCATGGTAGACCTTAAATAACTCGGCATTTTCAGTGAGATGACCTTGTTATTTGCATTATTCATGGTATTTCCAATGGTAAATATAAAGGAATATCAAGAAATACTGCTGACACCGAGATGCTCATATCTCATATAGAATTGGCAGGTATTTAAAGGAGCAAGCAGTTTACATAAGTGTACTGCAGTATGCTGTGACTGCCCATTCTAGTCTGAGTAAATTTTTAGGAATGTTTCTGAAGCTTGTAATATTTTGGGTTGTTTTTTGTTGTTCTTTGCAGCTTCTTTGCTATGTTCAAAAGGTACAAGAAATGCAAATTTGCTAAAATGCAATGAAGAGATTAATTGAGCCAGTGGGAAGAAAAGATACATGTGTATGCTTGTGTGAACACACTTTGGTAAATAAATGGCAGGACTACTCAAAATATGATAATTTTAGCTGCAGTACCAGAACTTAGTATCATGACATCAAGTACACTGTGGCAGAGAAGTAAAGGGAGGTGCTGAAGTTTCGCAGTATGAGACAGGAAGGAGTAAGGAAACTGGAAAAGATTCTAGGAGGGTATGACAGTGGACAGGCTTGGGGACTCATTCTGTACTTGTTCAGTATGTATGGAAGAGATTCAAGCATTTGCAAATCTTTGGGCAGCATACAACATTTTGTTTTATCCTTGTTGAATCTGCAGACTGAATGTCTGCAGACCAAATGTCTGCAAATTCAACAATTGTGTGTTTACCTCACCAGGTACATGTAACAGTAGTGCTCAACAGATAAAACACCCGTGTAGTTCCTTGAGTGTACGTATCAGTAGCATATCAATTTACTGGGCTTTGTTTTAAAAACAGCTTGGGGGCTGAGGGATGGTGAGCCAAACAGTGTATTTTGTAAAACTGGGCTGCTTCTTATTTGCTAGAATGTTTAGAGTGTGCTTGAATACTTGGACATTCCAGCACTTTTAGGGTTTTCTTTGTAGCTAGAATACCTAGAAACATTAGGGGGAAAAAAAAAAAAATTAACAAATTCAGACAGTAACTAGATACTTTTACTGTTTACTTAAGAAACCATCAGCTATAAAAATCTCAGAAGTTAGGAATATGAGCATCCATATGCTTATATGCAAATTACTGCTCCTATGGCAAATGTCTCTGATGCTCTTATTCATGCAAAAGAAGTCAAAGCCAGTTTTGTTGTTGACTTCAGAAGCGCCTAAGAACTTATCCTCCAGAATGAAGTTATCAGCGTCTCTATGTTTTAAACCTATATGCTCATCTCCCAGAGGTGAGCAAACTGATGCATGCTGTCTACCTGGAGCGTAGAAGTTAGGGTAAAATTCTGGGCATGAGATCAATGCCAATTCCTTGCACAGCCCCCTTGTTTGAAATGTGCTCTTATTGTGTAGCCTTCAGCATAAAATGTCTGCCACCATTACTCCAGACCCTCAGTTTGTTTTCTGTTCCTCTGCACCCCCTTTCCTCTTTGTTATCCATAGGCATAGGAAACATGGAAGACCAAACAGGCTTTTTGGGAAGGGCCGTGTTTTGCAACGTGCAAGGAGTCTGCACACTGCAGTGTGTCACACTGGGGAAATAACAGAGTATCATATGAAAGATATAGATATAGACTCTGAAGTACAGTACAGATGGGGGAAAAAGCAAAGAATGCTGGTTGAGGATGACCTCCAAGTTAACCCTAAGAAGCAATATAGATAAAACCTTAATCTGCACACTGCAAAAGTAATTGAGCTCATATTTTAAGGCACCTTCACTAGCAAAGAAATCAGCATCCTCTGTTTAGTGAATGCAATTTTATTTCTAGTTAGTATAGTAAAATTGCCCTACGTAGTTTCTTGGTTTGGTTTTTGCTTGTTTCTTTTTCATGGTATATTACTATCTGACAAGTGAAACAACTGTGATTTTTTTGGACATCTTTAAAAAATATTAATGAATCCTGATTGTGTAAAAGAATGTTGCATTATTGCTGAAAGGAGACCTCAACAATTTAAATATTGACAAATAGTAATATTTGTCTGTACAATGGCATAACCTGTAATTAAAACTAAAGTTATATTGCAGAGAAAACGCTGAGTATGAAGGAAGCATTCTTCAAAATTATAGCAATTTGATATCTAGTCTGCCAGACGGAGGCTGGCGAAGACTTTCTTCTTTATAGAAGAAAATGATGCATTCAAATGGATGTATAGATAGATGTAACATTTTGAGGTTACATTCATCCTATACTATTTCCTTGTCATGCTTAGTTTACCAGCAAAACTACAAATTATTTTTCATTTGTTTTCTGCTGTTCTTAGCCCTGGAGGGTCAGGCTAGTTTATGAAAATCAAACTCTACTGTCTTTTTGGCTCTATCTATTGTCATTTTGAAATTGCAAACACAAAGAAGTCTATGATCATACTGTTTTTCATTATCAGGCTGTTGTTGTTTATAATTTATGAAGCAGAAGGGTACTGGGGTTTTTTTTTTTGTTCGTTTGTTTGTTTTCCTCTCCATAAGCTTCACTGATCCTGTACGTCTGAGAATAATATTAATTTTGACTGGTAAGCTGAATAAACACAATTTTGCAGTTATAGGTGGAGAACACTTATCAACACCAGGGTGTCACTTTAAAGAAGTAACTTTTCTAACCTAATACTTCAAAGTTATCTTTTTTTCCTAATAGTAAATACAATACATTGTAAATCTCAGGGTGGATTCAGCCATTAGTGTTTACAGGTTATGCCAGGAACATGCTTCAATTTTGGGGCCTATAATTCTGCTTTGGTGAATACCTGCTCATTTTTTATTATGTCTTTTCAGCCTGTAAACGTTCTGTTTGGCTTACTAGCAGCTTCCTGAGCTGAAAATAATTGTCGCTTGAAATGTTCATTGTCAAGCACTCTACTGACTTGGCAGACAGAACAGCAGTGTGTTTTCGCAGGAGATGCAAGTTTGGGGAAGACAGAATCCCCTGGTCTCTAAGCTGGCAGATGCTAAAGCATAGCTTTCAAGGAAGCTTTGGGCCTTTGTACTTTGGACATATTGTACTTTGGGCATATTGTACTTTGGGCATATTGTACTTGATGTGCTCCTGTGTTTGAGTGAAGCATTAGACTAAAAGACCTTGCAGATGTCAGTCAGCTCTTCTGTGCATTTGCAGACGATTAATTCATGTGATGGGGAGGAGGGATGACATCTCACTCACCTTTGCTAGTGGAAGAATGTATTTGGCTCATCCATCATTGTTCATTATTACAGCGTGGACCAGGCTCCAGGTGTACGTCTACAAATAAAGGCACAGACAGGTTATAAGTTCATTCAGCCCTCTCTCTGAGCTATCCTAAGGAAGTGTGACCTCTCTGTGAGCCTAATTCACCTGGGCACAATTCCATGTTAAATGTAACTACGTGATAAGGCTATATCAATGTGGGAGCTGACTCATCTCTGCCCAATGTTGAGCAAAAGTGAAATGAAGATACGAGTGTCTGTACTCCCCTAGACAGACAAAAATTGTGCCTTGAGGAATGCTGTTGTGGAAGGTTAGGTGGGAGGAAGTTAAGTCTTTGTCTTTGGCAGGGTCGCAACTGCCAGGGTCACACTGTAAAGATGTACAGAAGTGGCTGGACTCCCTGAAGACTCTGAAGGTCTTCAGCAATTCCAGCTCAATTCACAGTGTCCAGTCAACCCAAAATTTCATTGTTCAGTAAATAAACTTGTCCATATAAAATTGCATAATTCCAATTGAAAGAGACAACTTTCTTTACTTAATCTTCATCCATTGACAAATGTTGGTTTTATTTTTAAAATTTTTTCTCTTTTGGGGTATGTTCACATATAGCAATTACTAATGCATCTTAAATGTAAAAATAGCACAGCTTTCTGAAATGTTGGTATGGGGAGACAGACTTTTTTCATTGCTTTGCTTATTAGAATCAGCCAAATCACAACTTGAAGGATTATAGAATATTAAGATAGCTAATATTGGGTCAAAATTTTTAGGTACAAATTTGGGTATTCCAACTGATTGACTATACCTATACCCTCCAATAATGTGTCTCATTGCATAGTGCCCATGAAATATAACAGCGATTTTATTTACTTCCTGTCTAACAAGCGTGCTCTGGAGAGTGGCAAAGGTTGGTTTATAACATTATTAGTAAAACTTTCAAGAATCACAATTATCATCATGAAATCACCAAAAAATTTTGAATTCCTATGAATAATGTGACCTGGTGAGTCATAACAAACTAAACTACATAGTTTTTATTTGAATATTTGCAGATATTAATTCTTTATTGTGATTTTAATACTGTGTGACTGATTTTTATTTTTTTCTCCATTTTTTTCTTCTTCTTACTTAATTGATAGTGAGAAGGGAGGGCACCTGGTAATAGTATTTAAATTGTATGGCCGATACGGGTTTAAAAAAAGCAGCAACCATTTTTCCCTTACAGTCTAATTACTTGTTGCTTTATAGCTGCTGGAAAATCTGAAGCTCTTCAGTTATCTGCCACTTCTTAAAATAGATGCCAGAGCTAAAACTTATATACACCTATTACTGACCTGGGGCGTTAAGGGGAAGGAAAGGCAAGTATTGAGAAGGCAGTGAAATTTGTGGCTGCAATATGGATGGGTGATGGTGCTGGATGGGTTGTACTTATGCAGATTTCAGCCCATATTCCCTAGGCTGTTAGCCAAATTGAGTTATCTAGATGTATGAATTGGACTCCAGCTTGAAATAAGACAAATTAGAACTTAAGTTAACATACTGAAAGCAGACTGCACATCGACTGGGAGAGGTATATGTAAGTGGAAGGAAGGAGTAGCCAAAGTAATACAAAGTTTGTCTCAGCTGGCTCCTTACCTGTTTAGTGGCAAGTAGGAGAAGACAGTGACAGAAGACTGTAGCATCTCAGTTTCTTGAGCTTACCCTCCTTTTTTCCATCTTGGCTGTGTTGGTAGGAGAATCTTCTCTTCTGCTTTTCTTTTTCCTTCATGCTTGTGAAAATGGTGGTGTTTGCATGCTACTTTTCTTCTCTATCCGAAAATCCACTGGTTGATAAAGAAAAGGTGCAGAACTTAGTCCAACTCCTGCAGCACTATTAACTGGCGCTTTTCCCCTAAAGGCAAGAAACTTGGGCAGTAGCCAGTTAGAGCGAGTTTCCTTCAGCCAAGACTGTTATATGTGAAATAGCTGAAGCTGCTGCATCTTTCACTACAAGCTACCTCCAGGTTCACGCAATTTGTGTAGCCATCAGACACAACGTAAAGCTTCATCGTATTGCATGCTACTGACCTAAAGTCACCTGAGCTGATTTGGAGATTTCAGCTGAGATTTCATTGTGGCTTATTAGAACCAAAATTAAATGCCAAACTGTGTTTTGGTGCTTGGTAGTGCATTTTGGTTTGGCATTTGATTTGTAAATATTTCATAAGCATGTGGCTAGTCATCCTCGGTCTTTTTAAAATGAGTGGGACTGTACATGCTGTATGTGTGTAATGCTGAATGCATATGTAAATATTTACAGGACTGAGGAAATCAATCCCAGCATACGTAAAACTTTGTGCTCCCAAAGCAATGAATCCTCGTGCAGATTTGTGTGCAGCCTGTCCCTGGAGATATTGATGCTGTTGTTTCACTCTCTGATTGTGTTAATTTGGTCTGCTGTCCTTTGGATCTAAACTTGCTTACCTAATGTATTCCTAATGGAATTAGCCCAAAAATCAATTCTTGTGATAACTTCTGAGTCTTAAAAGTACTTATTCTCCATGTCTATGTAAATAAGGTGCTTGAGTCAAAGCCAACTTATACATGTATTCTTATCTTAATATCAGAAACGGACTCACTAGAAAACATGTTGCTGTAATATCCAAGTTTTACTACACTTCTGTGTCTTAGATGACCTTATTGTCCTCTAACCAGTCTTGGTGGAATTCTAAGTAAAAACGCTCATTTTTGCCACCATTAAGCACTCAGTTGTTTGAATTGTCTCAGAAGGCAAGTTTCGGTACATATCTCCAAAGATATTTTCTGGGATTTACATTCAGAAACCAACAGATTAATTAATTACTTTAATGTAAACTGTGTGTTCTTGCATCATTCTCAGCTTTTCATCAGTGAACTGTATGAAAAGCGAATATATTCTGAAAATCAAACGGCAATGCAAAAAAGCCTTGAACAGTCTTGACATATTACTGTCACACAAAAAAACTTAAACATAGTTCAGACTTTTCTTCTTAAAAGCATTGGTGTGAGTTTTCTGACAATTGACTTTTAAATTTGTTTGGGTATAGGTATGACTCTGTCTAGCTACCTTTTGTATACAGTAATTAAACAATGTATAATAGGAGTGAAAACTAAGCATATTTTTCTTGATCATTAAATTTGTCGGTTTTGAGGTAGACAATGGTAATTTGGGTAGCATTTGACATGTGCTGTAGAATATATAACTTACGACTAGTTTGGCTAGTATAAATCCTTCAAAGATTAAAGTTGTCGGTTGCACCCTCAGACCACGGAAGTTGTTAACTTCAATGGAGAGATGGTTGCATAGGCCCATCGGAAGTTACCCCAATAGATCTGCTCTTAGTCCCTTGGAGCATTTTGTACAGTCATTTGATATGGTCATCATTTTTGGTACAGTAGTTTTATAAGGGGGAGACTAATCACAGGTGGTTTTATGTGACCATGAAGCTGAGTTAGTCTCCTTGAAAAGCGGTTGTTGCTTTTGAAATGTCTGTAGAATTTGCGCTAATACTGCTCCCAGCAGAGCAGACAACGGACACTTTGTGTTTCTTCTGGAAAAAACATTACTCTCATAGCGCCTTTCTCATGAAAGGGCATGTTTGTTCAGTTCAAACAATTGAGTCATGAAATTTGCCAGTTGACTCAACAGCATTTTTTTGTAGTAGCACGTATACGGATTCAGAAAGCATGGATTTAGTCCAATACCGTTTATAAATGAAAACTGAGAATACTTGCTGCTGGAGGTGATGTGACTTAAGATTACCTCACTTACCTTAATCAGAGCCATTGAAATGATATCGGATAATGTAAAATCAGGTAGTAAATGTAAAGCTTTGTTCTTTCTTTCCTTCCCTACTGTTTCTGCAAAGCTTAGGGGCATTATGACTCTTAAAGAGTCTGCTTTGTAATGATGAAAAAGCATAGAACAGGCAAGTTGGTGCTACTGCATAGGAGTTGTAGTTTAGCAATTGTTCATTTTATTTTTCAGCTTCAGTAAACAAACCAATATTTCTGACACTGAAAAATGTGTCCTTAACATTGTCTATTACCATACCTTCTACGTGTACAAGTTTGTTACAGCTATCTTCTCATTTTTTACATTGGCCTTCTTTGCCCTGGGTAGAAAAAAAATAGAACCAGTAATGACATGTGTTATAAAGATTAATCAACCATAAAGACTATAATTGAACACACAAGTGTAGTCATTACTTGATTAATTACTTCACTAAAATAATCAGTCTTCTACATACATCAGAATAATATTTGGTGGTAACTAGAAGAGAGTGTGCGGAGACCAGGACTGCCTTCAATTCTTACATCAGACTTTTCTACCTTTCCTTCTGCTTGGTTGCAGAACCTGCTTTTATTTGAATGTTTCACTTGAATGAACTTGCTTTCTTTCCCAGCAAAATTCTGTCATCCTAACTTTATCCTTAAGAATAAATACTAAAACCTCTTATGTGAACTTTTACATTGCGTATGTTACCTTGTGACCTAATGAGTGATGTGGAAAAGTCCTTTCTAATGAAGTATATGGAAAATAATGTCACCCATGAGGTTTAGACTGAAGTTCATAAACAAAATTGTTATTGTTATAGATTGAAAGAGCTATTCAGTGAGAGATTATTGTACTCTGAAGTTTTCATTCCTAAAATATGTTTCCTAAAACTGAAACTTGGCAATTCATATTGTAAGTGCAGAAATTCGTCCATTGCTGCATCTAGAGCTCCGTACTTGATCTCAAGCTCATGAGCATGTTCTTCCTGTAACCTGTAAGGGAAAGGTAGAGCAAGTCTGCATATTTACTAACGAGATCAAGAACTGAATCTAGCTCAGATGATTTTGAAGCTGACAAGTTGTATGCACAAGTCTTGATGCTTTAGTCTGGAAGATGTATTCTGATATCAATTGTCATAATATTTTTACAGAAGGAAGATGAATTCATTCCATAGTGGTTAACTACGGTACAGTGGTCAATTAATAGTGTTAACTAAGCAGGCTGAAATAGATATTATATGGTTCGGTGTTTGAGCCACAGTCAAACCCAAGTAAGCATCGAAACCGAAGAAGAAAAGTAGCCCTTGATGCTGCTTAACCCTGAGAATTCATGCCAGTTCTTCTGGCATTTTAGAGGCCATAGTAATTGACTTAGTGTGCATTTATATTTGAGTATTATGGAGGAAAATTTGTATGGCCTCTGCAGGTGGACATTGTAATGTAAGCCTCATTTGTGTATATTTGGAACCCTAGTAAATGATGAATCTATGTCTTTAACAGCATGGACTTCCTGACATACTGATTGTAAACTTGCCATGCATCTATCTAAAATGCCCAGTGCAGTGAATGCCTTGGTTAGTCATTACACATAATAGTGTACTATACAATATCTAATTTTCAGTTGCTCCTAGTTACATTATTTCTTAAATAAAATTGTTTGGAACTAACAAAATGTGATTTTTTCCTTGAGATGGCTGTAATTGCGAAGTTCAGCTTTCTACGACAAGTCTATTGTTTTGGGTTACTTAAGCACTAAAAAGTGCTGACTTTTTTAAGCATTATTGATTAGTACAGAAAATTTACACACTGCTGTAAATTGATTTAGTGCTTCAGAAAGCCTGGAGAAATATGTAAGAAAAGTGTGTATCTTTATGTTTTCCTCAATTTTTCTTCTAGGTTTATTAATAAATAGTTTACCCAGAGAGGAGCAAAGAAGTTTCTCAGTTAGTTCAGCTAACTATTATTGCTCAGTCCGGAGACAGATCTGTGCTAACTCTGATAGCAGAAGCTGTTCACCTAGAGTGTTGTGAAATTCAGCATAAGCGAAGTTACCCTGCCAAGACATCCCCAGCTGAAAACTGAGGATGCTCAAACTGCATGAGAGTATGATTCAGCCTCCTGAGAGGCTGGGGCTTTCTGTGGTCCCGTGACAAACCTAAAGAGTTTGCTGAGGAGGATTTTATTTTGAGTCACTGTTTACCCTGAAAATGCTGATTTAGCCTATTATGATGATGCAGGAAGCATCCAGAAACTTGAATAATATGGCATAGAGCATTCCCAATGTAACATCCAATCTCTGTTTTGAGTAGGTTGCTGACAACCTTGTGGGAGAAGGTTAACAGGATTCTATGTAGGAATGTTCTATGTTTATAATGGGGAAGGTCATATTAACTTCTGTGTCTGCATATATGCGTTGTCAGCATCCGCTTGCTGATGTGATCTGCTCCTCCCAGAAAAACAGGTCTACCATTTCTGTGGGAACTGTGTCACTTCCTACATGCCACTGTACGGTCTGGCACTCCTTATTTATTGTGGAAGAAAGGACAGAGATAAGGCAGAGGAATGAACTTTCATTTTTTCATGGGGAGGGTAGATTGAAAGAACAACTCTAAATTTTCTTTGTCCTGTGCAAGGCATTTCTGTGCTTTCAAATACTAGTGTGCTACTTAGTAGTTTGACTCTGGTGGCGCCACGTTGTCATGAAGAGTCCCTCATGAGGTATAGATAAAAGTTGGAATAGCCCTACGGCACTGCTGTACAGATATGTCACTGGGATTTACCACTGGGATTTGAGGCAAGCCTGATCTGCAGTAGTTTGGTAGGAACTAACAGAGCACTTTGAAGACAGGGAGGTTAGTGGTAGACAGAGTGAGGAAGTTTACCTTCATATAAGTAACTAACACAGTATTAGTTACTTATATAAACTCTAAAATCTTTTCTGTTTGGTTTGGATCACCTGTACTGGCAGCCTTCTCATCGGGGTAAAAGTGATTAGATGAACAGCAAAACCCATGTCAAGGATTATGTTTCCAGATCAAAATAAGGACAGATAATGCAAATTTTTACTTCCATCAATGGCTTTATGAAGCCATTATAGTTGACAAGAGAGCTCAATCACTGAATGGGCAAAAATCTCACATAGTCATTTTTTTCTAGACCCTTATTCTGATCTTTCCTACGTTAAGATTATAGCCAGTATGGCACAGTCGCAGAATAATTTTCTTTAAGTTGATGTAAAAGAAGTCTGACTATGATCACTAAAGCAAGCACCTCGGAAGCGGATTGTTGGGGCAACAAATGAGTATTGCCACAGCCCCACTTACACTTTGCAAGAGAAAACAAAGACTGCATTCTGCAAGGCTGCCAGTCTGCCACCTCTCATGAGCAATGAAGCCACTTAAAAAAATAAACAGTGAATAGGGCATGGCATGCTATTTGTCACTTGTGGTACTTAGTAGTTGTGTATTATCACTTTTGCAAAGCATATAGAAATAGATGATTAATAACTTTGTACAAATAGAACCTCTTATGAATGTACCAGAATATGGCCTTGAGTGCTAAAATTCAGTATGTTATTGAAATGCTTGTCCCCAGAAAGCGAAGACCCCTGTGGATATTTTCATTACCTTAAATATAATAGGTTGCCACTGAATTTAAATTATGTTCACTACTGTTGTCATTCCATCAGAATTCTTTATATACTTAAAATATGAAGAAATGTTGAAATTCAGCACTAGTACTTAAGTAAAAATCTGTTTAGGGATTTAGAGCTCTAGAAATATTACGATGTACTCATTCTCATTAAATCATAAGTTGACTTTCTTGTCTTTCTACAAAAAGTGGAGATGGAGGTGAAAATCTGGCAGCGGTTTGAGCTACACCAAAAAGTAAAGGAAGTAATCAGGTGCACTTCTGTTAATTTTGTTTGCACAAGGCATACTGCTATAGGTCTCTAAATTTGAATGAGATCCATGGAGGTGTATGTTATTTTAGTATCTGAAAAATTGAGAAATAGCCGGAACTGAACGTTATTTTCAGTTAAGATTGCATATGGGTTTTTTGCAGTACAAAACCCCAATAATACCATCAGGTCTTGTATGAAGATTATTAATCGTGGGGAAGATTATGGAGTGGTTCGTTTT
>NW_009202043.1:19436-45325 GCF_000690835.1 Fulmarus glacialis | reverse complement strand
TCCCCATCCCCATCCCCATCCCCATCCATCAGTCAGCCAGCCCCTCTGTGGCAGCAGCCCAGTCGGCACCCGGCCACCACCAACCCTCCTCGGGCAGGAAACCTGTGGGACAAAGGTAACATGTTTTAAATCACCTGAAGCCGTGGCGGATTGCTGCTCTGCGTTGTTTGGCCAAGGTATTTGTAACCTGTCCCAGCCTCGCTCTCCCACACCCGCAGGGAGTGCCTGCCCAGGGCGGCAGGTCCCTCCTCGCCCTCTCCCACCAGCAGCCCAGCCACCCGCTGAGAAAAGCGATGGGTTGCACTTCGGAAAAAGTTCTGCTGAATCTGAATTTTCTGCCAATTTTTTTTTCCACCAAAAAAACCCAGTCCTGACAAGGTTTAGTATTTCCTAAAGGCCTTCTGAGCCGGGTTTTGACCGGCATGTCTTGTATTCCAGGGCACAGAATTTTATTGCCTCAGAAACCACATTTCCCTCTCAGTTCTCCATTAGGCTATTTAATGCCACATTACTAGATTTCTGGATTTAATTACAGCTATTTACAAGTATATTTAGAGCTAGTATGAAGAGGCCACAACTCGTTTTGGTTGGATTTTTGTTACGCAAACACAGGGATCAGTTGGCTGTCGCGGGAATGAAATGAATTGAGCAAGGATGAAGGGGAGCTGAAGGATTAGGAAAACGGTTGCTTTTTAGGATACAATTTAACTGAGAACTGAAGTACATGCTTTAGTCCATCCCTATTCAGGCCCACATTCAGAAAAGCAATTAGGCACTTAATTAACTTCAAGCACACGGGCTGTTAAGCATGTGTCTAAGTGGTTTGTTGAAAAGGGATAGCATTAAAAGCATGCTTAAAATTAAGCACATACGCTCAGCTAATTTCCTTGCCAGCTAAGCACACTTTCTAATCATAATGGACCAAATTCAGCAATGAGAGAATGACATCATTCAGAATTACAGCAAGGTCAAACTTGGTCTGTGGATTTCTGTCCGTTGAGATAAGGAGGAATTAAGCTTGCAAGCAAAGAAGAAGAAATCAGACAAGTACTGTGAAGTGCCACCGCCGCACACTGAAATGGTATTGTGAGTAGGGTATGTACAGGTATTTATAGGAGCAGAATATATCTTTCCCATCTGATTAACATTCTCAAGAAATTTTAAATTTTCCTTTTTCAGGACAGAGGGGAGAAGTCCAAATGGGAATGTTTCTGCTCATTGGAAAAAAAAAAAAAAGACTGCTTGAGGTTTATATTTTTACTGTTTAGAAGAGCTTACATTTCAAAGCAAAATTGCTCGAAATGAGAAAGAAGGGTTTTTCTAAGAAAAACATTAAAGGCAATACAAAATTTTCCATCAAAGCTTGTATTTTCCTCCAAATTGTTCTGGGAGAAATTGATTTTTTTTTTTTTTTTAATGAAGCGGGCATTCCATTAAAAAAAACAGTCACTAATTTTCCTTAAGTCCTATTTTTCACTTCTGCTAATTAATAACCAGAAAGAAAGAAAAATAGGAGCATTGGTACGCACTGTCCCTTTTGCCTTCTTATCCTAATTCGGGCATTGCAACCCCCGGAAGAGTTTTGACAAGAAAAAAAATCCCAATTCACAAATCAAAATCAGGTCAGTTGAGGCGGAGGATCCTATGCATTTTCTAAAACTGCGTGGATACCTCCAGGCGCTGATGAAAAATGATCCCAGCTCCTGAAAACGTAACGAGTGTTAGCATGGGCGTACAGACTCGCGCGGGAGCTGGGGTGCGACTGCTTCAGTTCCCCCCTGCTCGCCCCTGCGAAAGCTTGTCCCACGGCTGCCTTGGGCTGGGGAATGCACAGGGAAGGGTCTGTGGAGCCCTTGGCCGTGAGGGCCAGGCAATCCCACTGTGGTGCTGGGGCTCCGGGCTGCCAGAAGCCCACCGCCACGCCAGGATGTGCCGTAGCGCCGGGGCAGCACGTGGACAGGAGGCGGGGAGGAGGGTGGGCACTTTCTTGCTCTCAGTCAGTGGCAGGGTCTGACCCGCTGGACCTCACCCCACAGGGGTGACTATGGGGTTGGGGGGCTCCGGGTTTACTTCTGCCCCCTCGCCTGTGGTCCCCAGACAAGGAGGAGGAGGTGGTCCTGTGGCCAGGGGGTGCCCAGCGTAAGGGTGCCATCAGAGCCTGTGGGGCTGCAGGGGAAACGGAGCGAGGGTCAGGAGGGAGAGACTAAATGCATGGAAACCCCACCTGGCTCACGGAGCCGCTGAGATGAAAACCGCTCAGTAATGTTTGCCATTTTGTTGGCTTTCCCTCCACCTCCACAGCACACACAGTATTGCATCAGACCGCTATGAGACCTGTTAGGTCTATGGTGAACTTCACTTCAAACATTGGCCCACCTTGATTACGGCCAGTCATCTGACATTTAGACCTGACAAATAGCTTTGACTGAAATAATTACTACTTCTGGCATTTTGCCGTCATGTCAGAAGGCGCTGCTGGTATCAGAGCTGAGTATGTCCCCTCCCTGGAGCAGATACTGCTTCAGCTCCTCAGCGTGGAGCCTTAACCTCCGCTTAGCTTGATCTTCATGTGTGTCTTTAGCAAATGAAAAAAAAGGATGTATTTTTTTAGAATCTCAGAAATGAAATGCTGATATACCCATTCTCCTATCTTGAAAAAACTTCACATTTTACCCCCACAGACAGGCCCAGATATCTGCTTTAGCAAATCCCCTGGTTGTAAGAACACAGGTATTGCAGCTCACAGCTTTTAAAAATCTAGGAAAATTATTTCCCAAAGCTACCGAGATTTCGGTTATAGGGTAGTAGCCTATACATTATATATTATGTGATTTTGCTATCAAATGTAACTTGTGATATTAATAAATGTAACCACAGTTCCCAAGACAGACCACGACTTTGGGGGAAGGCTATTTTGCTCATACCACTTAACTGACAACATGGTATAGCCACAAACTCAGTGCCTGAATCTCACCTGCCTTACCACTGCCTGCAGACTCACAAATCCCAACGGGCAGGTCAAGAACTGGGCCCTACCACTGTGTTTCCTGACCCTGCTCCCAGGAGCAAGATCAGGTTGATATCGGATTGTCCAGGGTTGCAAATCTCTCTCCGCTGCCACTTCACACGGACACTATCCGTGGGCACACAGGAAAGGTCAAAACTGCATGATGCACTCATAGAACGTGGAAACACTTGGCAGCGGCATTGCCATTCATTGTGCCATTCATAATCATTCCCATGATTATTTAGGGCACAAACCCCCAACATTAATGAGAAGAGATTATATATTGTCCCTGTTGGTTTTCAAAGGGAGAAGGCTGCTTTTGAAACACGTGGTTCAATGCCCATGTTGTCCCGGTTGGTCACACTTGGGATCCCCTGCGGTCATTGGATGATGCTGCACAGCCATCCGCAAAGTCGGGTAATTCCAGGATTCCTGAGGCATGTGGTAGTAATATCTTGGCTTCTTCTAAGAAGATTTCCAGGACTGCTGAACATTTCCACAAACTTTTATGGAAAGCACAAGGTTCAAAATCGAGTTCAAACATCATTCTAGTCCAAAAATGGCCCAAAAGTATGGTTTTTTTTGTTAATGAATAACATGGGAAGCTTTTTCTTCTCTGATGGTAAGCAAAGAAGTCAGAAAGCAAATGAGATCTAATCATAACTCTAACTAACAGTCCAAGGATAAGGTCAGAAATCTGATGGTTCTCATTATAACGTCTTCCATTTCCTCTCAGCATTCCCTGGGAAATTCTTGGGATCATCCCCTTGCTTGAAAAGTACCATGTTTCTGGTGACACCAAAAATGGAAGTTGCGTTTTGGTAGGAGAAACAGTTTGTGGTTTATTTAATACAATAGTGATCATGTCTGTGGCTGATGTACGAAGCAACTTTGAGTCAAAAAGAATTTTACATATTTTTTCATGTGAAACTCAGACATGCATACACACACAAAAAGACACATATATATGTTCTTTCTTCAAATTACTTTTTCTGCAAGGCAAGGGCTGTCGAGAGTTTTTGACTTACACGAAAATATAATCATTTAGTGCTATCAAAACATATTTGTGTTTAGACTAACAAGATGGATATATAACCACAACATGTTTATAAAGTATTATTTATAAGGGCAAGAGGTTCCCGACAGGTCTTTAAAACTTTTTGTGCATTATTCATTTAACAATGGTAACAGGGAAATTCAGGAGACAAGCAATTGCCTTTTGCCCTTTAAGTGGTGAAATTTACTACAAAATTTCAACAATGTGAAAAAAACCTGACCGTCTCTAAAGGAAGTGCTGAAACAGAGGCTATGTTTTCTTTTTCTTGTAAAGCTGGCTAAAAGCACTCAGTATTTAAATACTACTATGGGTCTGCAACTCAAGCCGAAACGAGTGGCACAAAGACACAAGACAAAAGCTCTTTTCTTCCTTTTTGAAAGAGGTTAGGGTCGGAAGAAGAAAAGGACATTCTCTTTTCTAAGTTTCTTTAAAATGGTTTTTTTTTTCCTATAGAGAGAACAAGGGAAAATATTCAGTCTCTTGGTCTGTTTCTTACAAGAAAAGAGAGAATATGTAAACTATGTTAATGGCCCAACCTGAAGGTCATGGAATTTGTGATTGCATGGATCTGCTATGCTGAGTCTTAACAGAAATTTCTTGATTCTTCATTACAGTACTACTAAACTGAATTACAACAAAATTATGATGTGTCCAGTTTTTCACCTAACAAAATATATTCATTCTCCTTTTAAATTTTACCTCTTTGAACAATTAAGAAGTAGTCTGGGAACCTTTCCAGATGTGAGACTTTAAAGAAGCACAATATAGCTACTTCTTAGTTTGAGGCACATTCAGAACGCTGTACGTTAAAGCAGAAGGCCTCTGCCAGTTCACACGAGGTTATTCCATCCCCTGATTCTTTCCGTCAGTGTGACAGACCCACACAGAGAATGTCCCTGGTGGCTCACGGCGAGTCTTGTGGGAGGTTAAATGGGTGGGAGTTTTGCTTTTTTGTCCTGGAGTATCTCCAGGAGAAATCACCCTCAAATTTATGCTGCTATTTTTGTATGAGTTATTTGCAATAGAAAGAGGAGTTCACCATGTACTTTTGTGCTCTGTTGTAGACATAAAAGGAAGTATCAAACTTCCACTGCTTATTGGCAAACTGAATAGAAATATCGAAGGGGAAGTCCAAGATGCTTTTTTTTTCCTCCCTTCAAAGTCATTACTTCATAGCCCGAACAAACAAATGGCCTTTAGAGAGGCAGCCAGTGATTTACCCAAGGCTGAAAGCACATCTCTCCCCAGTGGGCTCACAGCAAAGTTGCAAAAACTGATGTGGATTTTGTAGTGGTGCCTCGCAGTGCCAGAAGACTTGCCTTTGACCTCTCCAGGCTTCTGCCTTCTGGAGGCTCACCCTTTAAGAAACACATGGTCCTTCCTACACCTTTTCCAGATTTGATTCCATCAAGAAAAAAATTCGTACTCTTTGCTCTCCTACACAGCAGAGTGTTTTAAATGAAAACATTATGCCAAGGCCTTTTTATGTAACTGACTTGGAGCTACATAATATAAACAAATAGCTATTGCCGTATCCTGAAATCTCTGCAACTCTAAGCAGGTTCGGTCCTGCCACCCCACATTGAGACCAGTGATCTTCACTCTTCTTGGCACGCACAGAGATGCACGGGAGCGGTGTTACTTGCGAGTCTATGCCCGTGCCAGCTGAAATGGGTGACAAAACTTCCGGGGACTGCAAGGCAGCATCAAACTCCAAATGCCCCGTGAAATGATATTATCTATGACCATAGGGCAACCACGGCAGTGGGAGATAAGAACCGTTCCTAAGGCTGTAAACATTTGCCCTGATGGTTAAAAAGGAAAGGGAAGAAAATTATTACACCTTTGGGGAACAGCAGAGCGAATCTGGGTAACCAAAGTGCAAGCACAGAAAATCCTTTGGACTCTGACAAGCAAATGCTGGGGAACCAGTCCCTGCTAGGCATGCGGGAGTAAGCATGTATTTATTGCCCTGTTGCCCCAGTTCACAGCTGGTTTATTAGCTTTCATCGCCTGGCACACTAGCATAAGCCAGCAGAGCAGAAGTACAGACATCTGTGCATGGGGAGAGAAGAGGGAGGATGATGGTAATGTCGTAAACCACCACAGCTGGGAGTGTGAGTCAGAGACCTATGGCCCTTGACAGCCATCCACCTTTGCATGATGGAAAATGGACTCCTCTTCTGATCTGCATAGCCAAAATGCAGGCTAAAGGGCAGCGCTGGGGACAGAGAGCAGTCACGTGCAGGCATTAGTCTTCTCGTGGATCTGCAAACAGAGAAGTTAACTGCTTCAAAATAATCCACTGGTAGTAAACTGGGGATAAGAAACCTCCAAGTCCCCTCCTCCCTTTTTCCCCACAGCCTTTGGGATTACACTCTGCCCCGGTGTGCTACCTCTGCTCCAGGCTGGGCATGCATATGCCCTTATGCTGCAGTCAGTGGTTGCTCTGATACTTGCGCAAAAAAACCTTTGCTTAGACATTTGATAACACAGAGCTTTTCTGTGTTTTATGCTGTGCCCATGCCGTATATATCAGTTCTAGCCTTTCTAGGAAAAAGCAACTGGCAATAGCAAAAGCCTCAGCACGCTGGGAGGCACTCTGGCTCTTGTCCTGCGCAGGGAGGTAAGAGTTCAGCATGGAGAAGGGCTGGGTTGGTTAACTCCTGCAACAAGTTAGGGAGGGGTTACTTCTAGGCTTCTGAGGAGAAACTGTATTTTTTGGGGGGTGGGAGACAAGCTGAAAGAATTTCAGTTTTCCAAAGCTCTCACAAAGCTGGGAAGGCTCAGCTGGCACAAAAGGCTTCGGAAAGCTCATGAAGGGGCTTTTCCTGCTCTCGTCTGGGAGCTTGCCCTGTAACTGGATCTCTTGACACTCAGTAAGAGTGCAGCCATCTTAACCACACCTGAGTCTGAATTCAGCACTTGATATAAGGATTTGGCTTTGAAGTCACTTCAGAAACAGACTGGGACCCAGTACAGAGCCTGGAAGCCCTGAGTGCCGATCCTGGGAGCCCTCACTGCAGAGGGTGTCTCCCCGCTGCTCGCGCTGAACTTGTTCGGAGGAATTGCCGTAACCCAGGGTGGATGGGAACAATCCTTAGCTCATCCTGACCAAACTATTGTCCAGGCTGAAATGACGATGTTTCCTAGCAAGGAACTACTATCTGCAAACAAACTATTGGCAAGCTGAAAAGAAAAGCGTCTTTCCTATTTCTGCATCCAATCCAAGGTTATATTGCCATGTCACAACCCAGCTTCCCCAGCAAGCATGTGCATTTTCATGCTGTTTTGGGCTGTTGCTTAGGCACTCATATTAAAATGTTTGTGTGGAGGCTTGTGTTAGCTAACTTGGCATTTTTCTTATTTCTGTTTCCTTCTATATGCCATCCAGACAAAGAAAAAAAGAGCAAAGTGCAGTTTCTAATAGGCAGTCACAGGGTGTTTCTCACAGCTGAACTCTGGTCGACAAGTTGATGCTGAGTTCAGTAAGAGGTTCCCCAAACTTCCCTAGGCCATGCTGGCAGCTGGCAGAAGTGGCCTGAGGTAAATCAGAGCAGCAAGTGACCGTCCGGAGGCAGGGATGAGAGCAGCGAGAGCCAGCCAGGTGCTCAGGAAAGCCACGTCGCAACTGCGCAGGCAGCCAGCGCCGCTCGCTCAACTCGTGCTGCTTCCCTGGATGTCTGCGGAACCCCGCGGCCAGGGTCTGAGGGCCACGCTTGAGCCCATCTCTACGCCAGGCAGCGTGTGCAAAGCCATGCACAGAGAGGCAGGAGCTGAAGCTTCCCGCTGCAGGGATGAGCAGGGGCTGCCGGCTCGCAGTAAGAGCAGGGCGGAGGGTAATGTGAGAGCTCTTCAAAACTGGCCCCATCCACTCACGTGGCTTTTGGTCCTGGCGGGGGGCTGAGGCAGCTGCTCCTTGTGCAGCATTGAAGCAGCGACAGTCTCACACCTTCGTTTCAACAGGACTGGCAAAACAGTGGGAATAAAATAATCTCTCCCTCTCTCCCTGAACTTCTGGAAAATGCGCTTAGTTCACCCGCGCTCATTCTTCAGCTGTCGTCCCCCGTGGTTACATTTAGCAGAGACCCTTTCAGGCTCATTTGGAAACCTGTTGAGTGAAACCGTTTGAAAAATCCTTACAGCTCTTTTCCTAGCCCAGGCTAGGATTGAGGGTGACACAAACCTGCCTGGAGGAGCGGGCTGGGTGTGATGATGGCCCTGGCTCCATGTCAGGGCTATGGGAATCCAGGCTGGCTGCTGCTGGCGTGTGCATGGCACCAAAACGCAATTTTCCCCACAATGCTGAGAATCTCTGAGACAGCTTTGAAGGCGACTGACCAGTACTCATTTCACCTGGATGATAGGTCTTTATTGTCTTTCCTTTTTTTACAAAAAAAGATATTTTCTCTAGGTCAGACACAGCCAGAAGGTCACCTGTGGTGCTATTGCAGGCAGAGAGTTGATGAAGCTGCCCTTGCATCCCCCAGGTCTGAAACGACCTGCGGTCGAAGGTGCTCACCTTTGAGTCTGTCCTACTTCATTATGGGGGGCGTATCTGTAAGAAAATAGTTTTGCTTTGGTAACATGTTCTGTTAACAGGATCGTGGGGGAGAACCATAAAACATTTTCTTTCCCTTTGATACTTGTGACTGTGGAGTATCTCAGCTATAGGCAGTAAAATAATAATAGTAATATTGGGTATGTGGCAAACAAACAGCAAACCTGAGGTTTCTCCCCACAGGCTATGTAGCCTCGCAAACTCAGCCAGACGTGCCTGGCCAGCACCTGCACGCTTGCTTTGTTGTTGTTGTTGGTATAGACCCGAGTCAGTCAAACTTGCAGAGAGCTGGTTTGCAACTGGACAAGGGCTTCAGACACTTCAGCAGAGAGCCCCATCTCGGGTTACGGCAGTCAGGCGTCTCTCCTCAGATGTGCGATGTTCAAAGCCCTGAGAGTCCTGGACTTTCCCAGCAGATTCCTCTGGAATGTAAATAGTCTTCAGATCCCCCACCAGGTGCCAGCAGGCTTCTTGGGGTTAGCTGAAGGGGAAGTCCTCATGACATACTCAAACTAAATAACAATAATAGTAATAATGATGATGATGATGATGATTAAGGTGTTTGGGTTTTTTTTTTCCTCGAGGGAGGATGCTAGTTTGGGAAAAAGCAGCGGCTGTCACTAGAGAATGTTATTCAGAACAGGTCAACTTAAAATAGGATTTGCTGGGTATTGGTAAGGTATCTGCTCAGAAGTCTGGCCGGTGATGCACTGACAAAGAACAGGAATGTTTCCTTTGGCTTGAAGTGGGAATGATGAAACAGATGTTTTAAATAAAGATCCTGGCACTGCAGATAATGAGCACCTTGAACTACATTTGTATGCACTCTGGAGATATTAAAGAAGTTACACGCAGCAACTTTGGCTCTTTTTTGACCCGATGGACAGACAAAGGGACTCGTAACCTCTAAGTTCTGGCACTGCCTTCATGGAGAACCTTGAGCAAGTTATTTCATCTCTTGTGCTTCAGTTTCCCCAGACACAAAAACAAGGCAGCTGCCACAGGCCTCCTTCACAAAGCAGGCTGCAGAAAGAGCCGTACATGATAATCTTTACTGACGCTTTCAGGCACAGTCGTGAAAATGTGAATATTGGCACTGATCCTGCGGGATGGGAGGGCACGCTGGGGGTGACAGGTAGCAGGGACAGGGCTTATGGAGGGAGTCCTTGCCAGCTTGGGTTCCTGTGTCCCTATGAGGGCAACAGAACAGCTGCCTGAAAGGTACATTGGCTGGTGCTAAAATATTTGTAAGGAAATTATTTGAATTTCTTTATTCTAAATCTCACCAAGTCTCTGTGTCTTTAAATCATTTCTGCGTTGTTCGTCTCTTCCTTTTTTCATTTTCTTTCCCTCTCCGAGTGTTTCCTGTGGGCCTCCTGGCTGCTTCTGCTCTCACCTCTCCCCTCTGCACCAACTTCTCCTTTTTCCAGTCTCTTCCAGTTCACTCCTCCCTCTGCCAGCAGCCCTTCTGAGCCAGGTGTCACGTTCACAGCACTCCACGGCCACTCCGACCAGGTGGTTGGGGGTCCCCATCACTGGACCATCCCCCATCGGTGGGAAGCACCCAGGCAGCATGGGGGCAATGGGCAAGCAGATGACAGTCCCACAAATGGAGCGCTTTGGCCAAACATAGCCCCTCATCTGTAGAGCATCCTTGGTGGAGAACCGGGGATGACCTGAGCCCCACTGAAGTGGGCCGTGACCCACCTGGGAGCACCTGGCAGTCACAGCCCCCTTACTCCGCCTGTCCCCGCAGGGGGTCGGAGGGATGTCCAGGGCAGCGGGGCAGTAGCTGAGGCCCTGGTATGGGGGCCAGGAGGGAGTGCAGCCCTGCAACACCGGGACATCTCCAAAAGAGGCTCCAGGATGGCTGCCTGGCCTGGGTACCCACCCCAGGCTAGGCAGGGCAGGCACCGGGAGACCGCCCAGCCTGTGCCAAAGGCGTTGCTGCTCCCTCAGGATATGGCGGGAGCGGGGCCAGCACTCCCGCCGAGGCAGGGGTTGAGCCAGAGGGGCAGGCGAGGTTTGAAGAGATCCAGAGAAACGCTGGCCCCGCTGGTCCGCCTCATTGGCGCAGAGTGGGCAGCGCACGCTCCTTGGCTGCCGGTGCCGGCGTCCACCTGGATGGGGCAGCACCAGGTGGTTGCAGGGCGCGAGGCTTTGAAAATGCTGCCAGGGATGTGTTCTCATTTTTTCCCCCATTTTGCTTTTTTTTTTTTGTGTAAGTGAAAGAGTTCTTTGCTGCCAAAGAAAAACACTAACAAGAGAAAAGTGGGCATGAAGGGACACAGCAGGAAGCACGTGGCAAGCCATGATGGGCCTTGACACAAGCTTTTATTTTTAAAGTGGCTTAATATAGTCCTGAAAAAAAGTCCTCATTGTTATGAAATATCTCCTTGCTCTCCTTAAAAACATCCTGATTTTATGGGCAGCAGAGCAGGCTGGTCCTTTGGCACCTAACAGTGATGTTTCACTCCCAGATCCCAGATATATCCTGGCCCTGGGAATACAGATGGAGTGCCAAGATCAGAGCCTGTCCCTAAGCAAAGCTCTTTCTGCCTGCACTACAGAAAGCATTTCCTTTCCTAAAACATAGGCAACTGAAGCAAAGATTTCTAGTCAACAGGAAAGTGGTATTTTTAGACATTTAGAATCATGATTGCAGTAGCTGAAGGAAAGAAAATTATATCAGCATGAGGTCCGTCCAAGAGATATATCAGTTATTTAACTGATAAGTACATGCAGAAAGATTAAAGTCTCCTTCTGTGATGAATAGCTGTGATTCACACAGCTGGGAGGTGCAAAGAAATTACTCTCGGTAGCTAGCTATCACTTGTTAGCCAGAAAGAAAGCATTTCTTTACATTTACTTTAAGGTATCCCTTTTGTTCCACAAATGTTTAAAGTACTACCCTGTAGCAATCAAATGGCAGGTGAAGTAGGAAGGGGAACAGCATGTTCTTGACAGAAGAAATAAGTCACAGTTCCCTCCCACCGCCAGAAAGGGAAGTCAGCACAGCTGGAATCGCAAACAGCACCGGGGGAAATCACCTCTTTGTTTTCACCTCCCCCTTCTCCACGTCTTATGGTGGCAGGCCCGCGGGCGCTGAGGTTGCAGGCAAGGAGACAGAAAACACCCGCTCGGGCTTTCCAGCTCGTTTTGATGCGTCAAGTGTTTGGAAAAGCAAAATGGGGTGAACTCTGCCCCTGCTGTGTCCAAGAGCAAAATCCTCGGGTGTTTCCAAGCTGCCCCAACAGCTGGGAGCTCACGTTTCCCTGCAGACCTGTGTGGCCAAGGGATTTCCCGAAACATGGAGAAGCTTGCAGCAGCAGCCACCGGGGTATGATGGCCACTGGTGGCCCTGAAGCACCTAACTCCTTGCCTCAAAGAAAGCTGTCTAAGTAAATAAGCATGACCCCAGAAAAACAGACCACTCTGCCTTCCAGCACCCCAGGAGGAGACAGGGAAATGTACTGGAGGTGGCCACATCTTGGCCACTTCCGCCAGCAAGTCCATTGCCCACCTGGGGTAGGAGCGGGGGCTCCCTCCCTCCTCCCCACAGCCTGCTTCCCAGGTGCGCCGTCTCCTTCAGAGGCTCCCTGGAGCTCCTCTCCTCCTCACTACCCCACATCTGCTCTCCTTTCCCCCTTGCCTTTTCCAGGGCCCCATAGTGACCCCTCTCCCTGACCCTTCGCATGTCCTTCTCTATCTCCTGGAAGCCCTGTTCCCCACTCTCTGCACACCCCCCTGCTCCCTACCTGCCCCCATGCCCCCAGCCAGGCCCTGCGTACTCCTCCCTCCCCTCTCCGCCCTCCCCACCCCGGGGTCCTGCCAAAGACGAGCAGGGAAGACGAGCAGGGCTGTGCTTTGGATATCGCTGTGCTGGGAAACAGCCATGAATGGCCTTTGCGCCTCTGAGCAATGGAGGGAAATTTGAGGCCCTGACAAACAAATGTGTCCTTCAGACCCCCTCCTTGCTGCAAATTTAATTCCCTTCTACAAGCAAAGGGACCCATTCAGCTGAAGGCACTGCCCCGAGCCAGACACCCCCAAGGCCTGGCGAAGCCGCACACTTGCGTCGCAGAAGGCGGCACCGGCTTCTGGCTCCCGCAGAGAGCCTGGGTCCAGCTCAGCCCACCGCCTGGGGAGAGACTCTAGTTTTTCCTGGGCCTCTGAATTGCAGAATAGAGCAACCCACAGACTGCGATGCCCCGCGTCGCCGCACAGGGTCTCTGGAGGCCTGAGCAGCCCGGGGAGAGGCGTCTGGTTTCTCTCCCAGATGAACCCATAGAAATGAACTATTTTGTAGCAAAGGCAAGCAAAAGCTGTGTTTTCGCAGCATGGTCTCAGTGCAGATTGCTCAGCTCCGCTAGCTCAGTTTAGCATCAGATCGGTATCAACCTGAGGTGTTTCTGAGGACTTCTTTAGAAGTGGAATGAAGGTCCAGCAGAGGGTACAAACTGCCTCTCTGCCCCACAACCCTTCCCACGGCCGGCCCCACACCTCCCTCTGCCAGCGGGCACAAAGGAACATGCTGAGGAGGCAAAGCATCCCGGGGCTTCTTCCTACGGTGGTCCCCAGCCGCTCCCTGACGTAAACAAGTGTGTGCGGGAACACAGATTAAAGCTGAAAAGGAAAAGGATGCGCAGTACAAAGTGAGGATCAAACGATGATGGGAGGCGAGAGGAGGGCAGTGAGAAGGGCAGTGCTACCCTGTGACGGCCACGTTTTCGTGCGTTGCCTGAGCAGTGCCTGCCGCAGCCGAACCCCGGGCCTGGGGCGCCTTGGCCTCCGCAGCCTGTAAATAAAGGTGTTTATTTGATGTTTATTTAATCCTCAACTACACGCGCTCTGTGTGGCTCCCCCTCCCACCTGTGCTGCAAACAAGATGGAGGATTGCCGATATCATCGACGGCACCTAAGTGATGCAGCCGCCCTGATGTGGGAGCTGAGCCCCCTCCCCATAGTCAGAGGAGAAGCCACGCTAAGCCGTAAGTCCCGTTTTCTCCCACTAAGCAGGCAGCCAGTCTCGCAGTTCAGGCTGCCACCTCAGGCTGGATAACGTCAATACCCCTCGCTGTGCCACGCACCGCCGGGGTGTCAGCATGTGGTGTCTACCACTAGTGGAGAAGGAGAGAAGAGAAGAAAACCTCTCCCTTGCTTTCCTTCACTTTTCATCTGTATTTCTTTATCGCAGACCACAAGTCGCTGGGCTGCCTTTCCCTTCGTTGTACATCACCTGCTCGTACCCCATTAATGGCATACAAGTATGGCCAGGTGCCTTCATCCTGTCGTTACCAGCCTTGGGTGAGTTGTTCCCCGACATGGTGTGGGTACAGGGCGAGAGACGGGAGCAAAAGCCATTGCTGCCGCACCGGCTCATGGACCTAATCCGAGAGAGCTGATGCCAAGAACGTGCATGGGCTCTGCGTGTCCTCAGAGAGGGCTTGCAGACCTCTGCCAGCGCGCCTGCCGAATTGCACAGTGCCACCGCTGCCTCAGGGGAAGAAGGGTCTGCTCCTGGGTGTAGAAACCAGAGAAGTGCATGCACTCTGGGGTGCAGATTTTGGAAGGAAAGAGACTCAGTATGCGACAGCCCTGCTAGGAGGGAGGAGAGACTTCTTGCGTGCGGAAGCAGAGTGAAGCTGGGAGGTGGTGTGGGAAGATGTCCGCAGAAGATCGATGCTACCTGACACTGCTCATAATAAGACTTTCAGCTTTCAGGCTCAATTTTTTCATGCCCAAGTGGCTGCTTTGGGATGAGGTTTTCTTAGGAGCATGCAGCCAAAACCCTTTGCAAGAGTGAGACTGGGGAATGAATGCTGTTTAGCCCAGAATTTTGGCAGACATCTAATTTTGGCAAAGCTGCAGTGCTCCAACATGCTGGAGCAGGACTTCGCATTTAGTGGGGAGATGGCTTTCAGTCAGAGAAGGGAGTTTTGCTGTTCTTGGAACAATCTGCCCAAATTTGGTCAAGATATAGAAGCTTTTGGAGAAATTTCAGTTTGCGCGTTCTCAGGAAAAAGCTCACTGGATCTTCCCCAAGGAGAGTTTGCACTGAGCATATTTAGTACCAGGACTTCAGAAAGATCCCTGCTCAAGGCTGATGCAGACTACCAGATTTAAGCACCAGAGCTGAGAGTAGTGGTGCTAACACTCCTGGGGAGCCCTGGCTCCTTCTCCTAGGCCCGGGCAATAGGGAGAAGGCAGATGCCTACCTGAATGCAGATGGACCAGGCACCAAAAGTAGGCAGGGAGATGGGCGGAACAGGTAGGGATAAAAGCCTGGGAGTCAGGACCAGAGGATCAGACTGGGACTATGTGCAATGTGTGTCACTTCTCGTATATCGAAGGCTAAGACAGTATTAATTATGGTGCTGCAGCCTCTTTACATAACTGTCAAGTGAATCTGCATCTGCCGCTCCTTCCCATTTTATCTTCTATTCCACATCACCCCCTTCTCCTTCTGTAATCTCCTCTCCCCCTTCCACAATGCCCTTCCCTCTGACTTTGACCACTGTTCCTTCTCTGCCCTTCTCATAACATCAATATTTTGCTGCTATACCCTGTAATTGCTTAGCTGTTTATTTCTTTGTGTTCACACTGTCACGCTGCCTTCCAGAGCAATCCGTCCCTCCCACACGCCACATCTGACATTTAGGGTGCTTGGGTTTCTTGAAGCACTGTGCTTCCTCCAGCATTGCCGAGTCCTCTCTCTTACCTTCACCCAGCACCACTAACGGATCCACGCTACCTGCCAGGCGGCCTTTGCCTAACTTTCAGTCCATCAGCACAGATGGTAACTTAGATGCTCTTACATGCTCTCAGCTCTCCCTCCCTAGTTCTTGAAGTTACCAGTTCTCCCTGACTCACCTGCGATCCACCCACACCTTCTCCCATGGCAAAGTCTCTCCTGGCTCCCCCCAGCCCCTGGTTTGTTCTTCACTTCTGCCCCTCACGAGAGTGGTCCTCTGGGGCTGAGGACTTCCAGTGAGTCTATGACCAGGCTGACTTCCTGCGTTACAAATTCATTTGCTTGTTTTCCTTATTCTTATCGAAGCATTTCTGTATCTCTAGCTTCATTTATTCTTGGTCCTGCCTCTCTACCAGCACAGAGACAGTCTTTTTCTCATAGAAAAGTTCTTTTCTGCCTTCCTTTCCCCTCTCACCTAGTCATTTCCCCCAGGGACCCCAGCCTATCTCTTCATCTCCCTTCATTACCTCTTCTGCAGCTTCTCAGGTTGGCATTACACAGGGAAACAGAGCCAATCTCGCCTCTCAGGGTTGTGAGAGGGGGACCCTTGTGTCGCCCCATCCTTTCCCGCTCCCGCCGTTCCCTCGTCGGGTCCCAGGAGTGCAAGTTCACTGGATATTTCTTTGGGCCAATTCAACTCACTAACCCTGCAGAAAGCGTCCTTCTGAGGCTTTTAGCTGGGGTTTTTCCTGCAGGGTTTTATTGGGCTGAATTGACAATAGTGAATTGAAAGCCAGCAGGGCAGGGGAAGGGGCAGCATCTGGCCAAGGAGAGAAGGGAGGCAGCGGGTGGAGGAGCGGGACCTTCCTCTTTCAGCGGCCACAAGCTGTGAGACTGGCTCAAACCACTGACTGTAGCTTCACCCTCACTTTCCTCTGGCTCTTTCCTTCATATTATGCATGTGTTTCCTTCTTAAAGACCAACAGCCTTGATTTCTCTTGCTTTTCCAGTGAAGACCTCCAGGCTCCTTTCCCTTTAAGCTCACTGGCAAATGGTTTTTACATTATCTCCAGTCTAGAGTCTCCAAATGGTACTCTGCTGAGTTTCTGACCACCTCTTTCCTAGCTAAACTTCACAGCCAAATACTCATTGACAGGTGTCTTGATCTGTCCACCCCTCACCCCACACCCCACAGGCAGCGGTGGTCATGAAACCCTCGCCTTCTGGGGCCCCAGGACTCCAGCCTTCTCTGGCACTTGTCTCCCAATCTTCCCTCTTCTCTTCAGTCTCTGTCACCACGGGTAGCGTTCAGGCCTTTGATGTGGAAGCCATCTTCATCAGAAAGCACTCTCTCTGTTTTCCCGTTCAAGCTATATATAGATTCAAGTGAATGAATACTTGAACAAAATCTTTTACATGTGCCAGTTTACCCAGCTGGCAGGCTCTCATAGTAACTTAGGCAAAGAAAGCCTCGGCTTCCTATCTAGAAAATGGGCAGATTTTGCTACCATCTCTTCTAATAGCCTAAGGTGCTCAAACACTCTACAGGAGGAACTGTATCTTGTAGTATTGTAGTATTGAAGAGGATCAACTCTTTATTTTATTATGGGAAGCAAATCTGAGTAAAAAGCAATTTATACTGATGTAACTGAATCTATGCTAGTGCTTTTAGTGGCATAACTATGTCAGCAAAAAAACCCCCATACTTCTAACTGACATAATATTGCTGGAAAGATTTTACATATAGATGGGTCTACGGATTTATTTGCCTCAGGCATTTCTACCTGTGGTTCTGGTTATTTATTTTGGTTTGTTGTACCAAGTCAGGTGCACAGCATGCCAAAATGCTCTGTCACTGGCCAGTGTGCATATCTGAGTACTTAGGCAGGGCTGGGCACTCTCAGCACCTGTTTGAGCCCAGGTTTGGAAACCCGAAGTCCTCTCTGGGGCAGTACCTTGTAGAGCGTTTTTGCAGGGAAGTGTAGGATTTCTATACAGCAGCAGAATTTTGTAAGAGTTTGAGTGTGTGCCTGACTCTTCCTCCGTTCTACATTTGCTTCCCATACTTTTTGCACTATTTAAAAGAAATCCTTTTATTTCCATATATTTTTCCTCTATCCATCATTAATGCAGATCATGCTTGGATCAGCAGAATTTGCATATCAGTTTTAGACCAGCTGTGATATCCTTCTGCAGCAGGTGAAAAACATCACTGTGGTAACAGTAACTGGTGATGTGATGAACAGCAGCCTTGTTGGTGGGGAAAGCCACATTCCTGGAATTGCAAACCTGCCTTTTCCCCATCTCCGCAGCAGCACGGTGGTGCAAGGAAAGCTATTTTCTCACTGGGAAGGCAGTCAGGGGTGGCAGTTCAGACGGGAGGTCAGTGGGGAATCAGATCAGGGCTGGAACAGCCACGAGCCTGGGGCTAGCAAGAGCTGGGAGGGAGCAGGGGAAAGGATGGGCGAGAGGCAGGTGTGCAAAGCCATGAGGAGTATCTTCTGCACAGGATAATGAGCCCATGCAACAAGTTTTGTTACAGAAAATGGAATGGCCTCCATGAACCGGGGTGGGGAAACAGAGGGGCTGCACCTCCTTATTCTGCCTCTTCCTTGCTCCCTGCAGGCACTGCTGGGTCACTGGGGATGTGTCACTGCCATTGGCTTTGGCAAACACGCATCTTCCAGGACATGAGACTTCTCATGGGATGCAAGCAGGGACAGTCCTCTCCAGACATGCTGGTGGGATCAGAATAGCAGCAATGAATGAAGAGTGACACAGCATGTCTCAGGAAAAGGCTCACTGGAGATGTGAGAAGCAGCAGAGATTCACTTCCATGTAAGCAGGTGTAGGATTACTGCTATGTGTGCTTCTGAAAGGCCAGAAGTAATTCCTCAAGACTGGGCTGAACCTCATAAGAGACCAAAGCCCTTCCTGTCACTGCAGAGTGCTGGGCACTGGGGCCGCAAGCTGAGGCACAGGGGGAGTCCTGAGATGGCAGCCAGTGCTGGACACACTGCATGCTGAGTTTCAGCATGAAGCACAAGGACAGTTATTAAAACCATTTGCAGAACTGTTCACCTAAGGGAACTGTCAAGGTCGATGCTGTGTCCTACATTCTCTTATTTGATGTATGAATGGAAAGGGACAACAAAAATGCTGTATAAACTTCTGTTTCAGACTTTTTTGGTGATGGGACATTTTGTTCGGTGCATTAGTATCTATTCCACAATGCACAGATTCGCTTTTCATCTCGAGAGAGATTAATTTTCCTGCAATTAGGACAAAGAATCAAACTGGGCTCAGAAGGCATGAGCTGGCTGCACTGCTGTCTGCTCACACACAGCAAGGTGCCTCTTAGCCAGTGAAGAGCCTTTGCTCCATGCTGGCCTGTAACATCTGGGTTACTGCAGCAGATCTGATGTCACAGATACACTAGGTTTCTTTGTTTTTCCTAAAGCATCTGCCTGGAGGCTTGTGGTATCCCTGTGCAGTCCTGGCTTGGAGCCCCTGCTAGATCTTTTCTCTCAGCCAGAAGCACATGGAGGTTTCTGTGGAGGCATGAGGCTCCAAGGATATATCTCTCCTTTCTTCTGAACACTGATTTGGGTCATTATTGCTGGACTATGAAAGCTGAGCTTCTCCTGAACACTGGTATCACTGGGAAGAAACACTGAGAATTGTTCATATTTCTGTAGGTAGTGAAAGGAACGTGGCAGCTGTAAGAGTTCCCTAGAAAAAAACATTTACAGATTCAGGCCTATCAATATGGTAGTAGTGGGCACCTTTCTGGACAGCTTGCTTTGGGACAGCTGTATAGCTACAGTCACGGCTAGTACAGGGGTTCCTTGCAAGCCCATCATTTTAAGTAAAGGGAGCTTATAGGTGTGGTCTCAACAAGGGAATATAGTAGTAATTTCAAGTACCCTTGCATCACTCTTGAAGGTGATGAAGTCGTACAGAAGGCAGGCACTGTGGCTCTGGAGCCTGTTGATACACAGCAGCTTACAGAGATGGTCTCTACAGAGCTTATTATAAAAAGCCACACTATGATGGAAGAAGCAGAGTGAATTTTCCTCAGGATCTCAAATAAAGAACCAAAGAGCATCTTCCAGAAAACAATGCAGAGATGACACAGACAAAAGGAGTATTTTTACATATTTGAACAAGGTACTTTGCCAGAACACCAGGAGAAAATCCCACACATTTAAAAAGAAATCAGACAGGATTGCAACTGGCTCCCTCCTTGCTTACATTTGCCTTAGGGCCAGCCCTGCCACGTTTCAAAGACATCCGGCATCTCCACAAGCTTTGTGTGTTTGTTTCATCTCAGCATCTCTGCTCTCCATCTCTTCATTGTGGCCTTCAGAGGTTGCTCCCTTGGTTCATGCTGGGTTTTTGCAATGACAACAAGGGTGGCGGCCAGTTCCCCACCCCTGGTTCCACCCTCACTTACAATATGCATTGCATTTCAGCTCTCCGCTGCTGCTGGCTCATATCCCCAACCTCAACACCTGAGTCCTGTGGCTGCCCTGTAGCTAGACTCCCTTAGCTGCTTCTTTTTGCAGGCTGAGGAGACTGAGGACATCCTTCCTGGTCTGGGCAGGGAGAGGAGGTTTAGGTAGTGGAGTCCATTTATTTGCCTTCTTGGGAAGTTGGGCAGCAAAGAGGTTTCCAAAACTGTTGGTAGATTTTAAAAAGGGATTAAAGAGGATAGGGAAGTATATTGGCCAGGACAGGAGAAAGCTGTGACCAGAGCAATCACTGCTGTATGAAGAAAGCGGATGACAAGACTGCGGCTGAACGACTGTTGGGACAGGCCATCTCTACCCTGGCACTATGCTGACAGCCAGAGAGGAAGCCAAAATTGGTGTTTTCCTGGGATGTTTTCCATCAGCTGGTAGAAAGGTATCATTTTTCTAGCAGGAATAAAATGTAAAAGTATGCATAAAGTAGAAATCCTTGTGTAAATATGTTTTTCCCCAGTTTATGGTGCAGTGGGTTCAGTTTAGATAAGCTTCTCTTGTGACATTAGATTAAAGCCGTATAGAACAGCTGTGGTCAGTACCCAGACACAGCTGGAGCCAGAGATGTCGGTCTATGGCCTAAGGTCCAATTCTCAAATCTAAGTCTTTAAACTACATTTTTTTGCCTTTTTTTCTGTTACAGCCCAGGTAGGACATTGTTCTTACTGGCAAGCTTATTGCATGGTGAATCCCCATGGACACTGTTATTCCTGACTCACCCCAGGAAAGACAAAACACAAATCCATCTGTCAGTCCTTACCAAGGCTGGGACCCTTAACTGCGTTTCTTAGACTTATTTCTGAGTATCTACTAGCATCTGAAAGTGCCTGTGGAGGCAAGTGATTGCCATTCGGTGCTTTCTCACTTGAATTTGGCAGTCCCTGTTTGTTCAGATTTCTTTGTCAAAGGGCACATTACCAAAATTCCCCTCTCAGCCAGTAGCCCAAGGCATGGCTTGTTAGCTGAAGATTGTTACTTATTTAAATGGCTTGCTAGCTGAAGATTCTTGGCCTTATTTACACTGACACTAACCAGGCTTCTTGCCTTCCATCTGGAAATCACTGAAGGTTTGTCTAACCAGGGCTAGCCTGACTCTCAAGAAAGTTAAGACGACTCTGCTAAAGGTGTGAACTCCATTCCTACAAGTAAAAGCATGCTTGGTGCCTTCTGAAGGGGTGGGGTGCAGCTAAGTTGCTTTCATTTCTGTGGACTGAGTTTGCAGTTTTAGTTGAGTCATCCCAGTTTTCCTGCTTCTCCCTGGGAGGTGGGCCAGCAATGGCCAAACTCCTTGGTCCTCCCTTCTGCATCCTGACGCTTCCCTGTGCCCGACGGCTATGAGACACCTACCACATACTGCACCGCCACGAACTGAGAGGAGGGGAAATTCCAGGAGCGATGTGGGAGAGAGCAGGACTGGGCATGCAGCTGGGTCCCAGGACAACCCTGCTGGCTCATTTCCTCCTGCGACTGAGGACTGGGGGTTGCTCTTCAAAGAGGTAGCTTGGCTCTTGCCAACCTGGCAGTCTCTGGTTATTGTGTTCTCTTTCTGGCAGATCCGCAGGTGGCTCCAGCTGAGCGTCTGGCTGCCCAGTCACTAGGTGACCCTGGGAAAGCAGCAGGAAGGTCAACCAGGGGCAGGGAGGAGCGAGACCTCCACATTAAACAGCGTCCTGTGCAGTTACGCTGCACTTGGAGTAACATAAAATTGCTTCTGGCCCTCAGCAAAATGACAGCCTCTCTTGCATCCCCAAGTCAGTGAGAATTGGGGTCACGGTGCCATTTCCAGGAAGTCTTCTAGTTCTTGCCCTTTGTCGGCGAGATAAGATCACTGGCACGTATGACGAAATGGATCAGAGAGGGTGCTGTTCCGGCTATGCTGTCATACCCTCATCTAGTCTGAGAGCTAACTCAGCCTCCCCTGTGACTCCCAGCCCCCTGCTCATCCACCCTGGAGAAGCAACAGTTCATTTCCAAGTCCTTTTGGGATAGGGCAGCTGGTTCCCTCTGAAACAAACCCAGGTGCAGTGGGGAGAACAGTTCACCCCAGGATGGCCTGAGGAGGTAGTACAGGCAATCTGCACCAGGTTTGCCTTCCTTCACTGCACATCGTCCTCCAGCACTGTCCCACACGGGCAGCCCCGGGCACCAGCTTCCCCATGACCTCCCCTCACATGGTGTGGCATGCAGCAGCTTGGAGGTATCCTCAGCTTCACGCTATAAAAGTACCTCTGCCGTGGGCTGCGACGCAACCTTCTCATTGCTTCAGACACTTTGAGCTGAGAAAACACAGAAGAAACATTGATCGTGCCCTAAAGCCCCAGCTGCACAGCGCGGAGCCCGGAGGAGGGCTGGGGCAAGCCCGCTGTGACCTGGATGCAGTCACCGTGCCCTAGCCCTGAGCAGTACGTGCACAGCCACTGGCACCGGCTGGCTGGGGCAGCGATCACGCATGCGTTGGGGAAAATACGGTTGGCAGAGCATCACAGCCCATGATGTCCCCAGTGCCTTTCATTTCTCTTTAGGAGACAGAGAGAGCAAGAGTTGGCAATATTTCGTGACACCACCAGCTACAGCACTGCTGCCTTCCAAATATAGTTGCTCGTTTTATGTTTTTTACCTGTAGGAACATTAACTTGCAGTTACTGGCATAACTTAGCTACTGATGAAAGGTCCTTATTACTTTGTTTGCTTTTACAGACATTTGCTGGCTGTAATTAAGTAACCGCAGTGCTACCTTCATTAACAGGGAGAACTTTCTCTTTCAAGATGACTGCCTGGAAGGTAAAGCACCACTTGTGCCAAGGAACATTGTCAGGGCGCACACCTTCCCTTTTTTCAGTGCTTACCACACAGAAAAGGGCAGAGCTAGCAATGGAAATACGGTTTTATATGCTTTCTTTTCAAGAAGATGTTCTGCCTTGCAATCAATATTTAATGGCGTTTATTTTAAAGTGCAGCCCAGAGCTCCTCTTTGTGTGGGCAAAACTTCTTCATGAAGAACAAGAGGTATTTACATATACACATGTGATTCAAGAGAAGGTATTGCGAAAAAAAAGGAAAAAAAAGAGGATAATACATGCCAGCCTTATCCTCCTGGTGTCTTTGCTTCTTCCTATATCCATCTCTTTTTCCATATCCTCTTCATGACTAGGAATGTTCCCCAAAAGTGCCATGCTATATAAATGGATCAGGAAAAATAACCGATGCCACACCAGTGATTATAATTAGAGAGGAGGCCTTGCTGCTGGCCGAGTGAAATGCCGTTACCAGCTGGGATTTATTGGACTGCTGCAGTGCAATAGAACCGATGGGTGTAGGTCACTCATGGGAAGCGGGGATGATCTGGTACAGCTTTCTGCTTGCAGGAGCACCGGGGGCTCAGGAGGCACCTGTGCTGCAGCCCAGCTTGTCCGATACAAAGCTGTCACCCTGCATTGAGGCATTGGCCAGATCCTGGCAGTGATGCACCCAGAGGACAAAGTGGCAGCTGCTTTACATCGGGGAGTCCTAGGCCACTGCTTCTGTGGGACCCTTCTAAGCACGCAGGCCGTCTGCCTCAGATGAAGGCGCTTATCCCCGGTGTGTATTTGTGTGTGGGAGGGTATGTAAATGCATAGAGCAACCAACCCAGAGGGAGGTACGAGCTACAGGTAAAGCCCAGGACCCTTGAAGGTCATTGCAGAGAGCTCAGAGTGAGTGGAAGAAGAAATGCTATGGATTATATGGTCAAAATATCATAACTACCAAACTGAACCACAGCCCTGACTGTTGCGTACCTGGGAGGGACATATGGATTTCCTTTCTATGAAACCACAGCAGGCTCAGCTATAGCACAGGGAAAATTCCGACCAGAAACAAGGAGAGGTTTCCTGCTGTAGGGTCAGAAAAGCATCTGAGGAATTATCTAAGATGACTCACAGAAATGTTACTTTTAACAGACAGAAAGATCAGCCCAGCATCACCTCAGCAAGTTCTGGTCTGTAGTAATTTGACACTGCAAACTCATTTCTTGCTCTGTCATACAGCCAAATTCTTTTGCCTGGTTTAGGCAGCACTTCACTTCAGTTAACAGAAGACCCTTGTAATTTTTGTGAGTAAAATTGCAAGATTTTTCTCCTTGATGTTAAGGCCTTTAGTCTCCAAATGAACCCATTGTCTCCCTAGAGTTAAACTGAGAAGCTGGAGCATGAGCTCCTGTCACACCACAAAAATCGTGCTTGTATAGAGCTTTTACAGACCCTTAAAAATAAAACTTTTATTTTCTTGGGTTTTTTTCCCCTCTCTTTTTTCAAAAGCCTCTGTTTATCCAGAAGATCAACCAGAAGAGCACAGTCTAGTTCTCCAAGCTCATTTGAACATTTTCAGAGGAGATATGCTTACTTCATGTTCTTCATACTTTGCACATCCTACTGCTCCGTCACTGCTGCGATTAGTAAAAAAGGGTACAGTTTGGGGAGAAAGTCTGTGTGAGCATGTGTGTGTATCTTTTTCTTAACAAATACGTGTCTCAGAAACTGAAGGAAAACTAAAAAATGCATTTGTTCACAGCAGTTGCTTCACAGCCCTCAGTTAATTTGGAGACTCACTGCTTAGACGCAACATCAAATTCGGAGCAGTTGTGCAGAAGCAGGAGGCTTGCCCCCCCTCTGCAAATGTGGTACGATGTGGCAGAACCCTGCTAGACCAGATGGATGCCGGGCAGAGGGAAGGGTGTCATGCCCACGACAGAAAGATGAGTGAGATGGAAAGGCAATCACAAGAAGGAAGCAGGAAAGGATAGAAAGGATTTGGAAGGAGGGAAAGGGCAGGAGTGTGCAGAGTGAGCCCGAAGGGAAGGGTGAGAAGGAAGCTCAGGGGCCCAGGCTTTGGGCTGTTCATCCCAAAAAAGCCCAGTCAAAACCACAGGGTGCTTTATGCACCCCCTGCGCTGGCTTCCGATGCTGGCTCCTCTCTGCAGGCTTCCTCCAGGGCTTCGCTCAGAGGCTCTGGATCAGTGCCGATGATGGAGGCAAAGTGACTCTGGCCAGCCCCATCTCATCAGACTTTCACAGCTAGTCCCCACATCCCACAGGCACCTCATGCACTTGTGCAATATGGCATCAACCCGCTGTATCCTCCTCTCGGAGAGAACATGATGTAGATGCCTCCTTAGGATACCTGAATCTCATCTGCAACTTGGAGTTCCACGTGACAGTGGGTCACAGGAGCATTTTTGGGTGACAGAAGCTCAGTGGTTTGCTGGTGCCTGGCACCCCTCTGATCGCCCACAGCAGAGGGATGTCCCGGTACGCAACCCAGAGCTCCCCTGGGCATGCTGACCCAGGAGGAAACACAAGATGGGTGTCCTGCTCCTGCTCCGGCCGCTCCTTTGCGGGGATTGGGATAAACGTGACAGCACCTCTTTTCCCAGTGAGAGGTATCTGACAACATATCCCAGTATTGCTGTTATCAGGAAACATGGGTGGTGACTGCAACGTTCCCTGTTTCACAATCAGAGAAAGAAACATCTCTGACCCCATCTCTGACTAAAGGACAGCATAGTTCCCATTTCTGGGTGTGGGGTTAAACTGATATAGTGAAGTTTTTTCAGCCTTTTTTTTTCTGATTCGCTAAGGTGTCCCCACAGGAGCGGGCAGCCTGCTGTCCCCAGTGTGCTCGCCTCCAACCGAGCTCCCCCAGAAACACCACCTGAAGGACAGGAAGGAAACATGATCATCAAGGAAGCCAGTCGTGCACTCCCAGCCTGAATTTCTGGCACTGGCAGTGTGTGGTGCTGCGAAAGTGCAGAGGCTTATTCTTGAGCAGATTTGAAGCAAACGAAGTCGTCATGGGTTACCGAGGGATGTTCAGGGGATGCCAGCCTCCTCACGTGGCCAGTCCCACTGGCAGCCACTCTTACCAGAGAGCTGGCAAGCCAGGGTCATCAAAAGTGGGTGCTGATCCAAGGTAGAGCTCTGATGATGCTGGCACTGCAGCAGGCACCAGTTCTTGTCTTAGAAGGACAATATGAAACAGTAAAAAAACATGCTCTCACCAGGGAGCAA
>NW_009202043.1:0-19402 GCF_000690835.1 Fulmarus glacialis | reverse complement strand
TTCCTGCTATGTGACACACGGCATATTAGGCAACTGATTCACCAATTTCCTACTAACTTCTGTCTCTTTTCTACATTTACGCCATAATCTTGCAAGCCGGGAACTTCCAGGCAAACAAGGAAGGACAGGAGAGGTGGCCATATAGATTAGAGTGAGACTGGTCTGACAGTAACACCTCTAACGACTCCAAGCTTTAGCTACTGTACAAGAATGAAAAAAGATGCATAAAATCTAAATATCATCAACCCCCTGGGGTTGGACTTTACCTGGAAGGTCTAAAAATAAGGATTCTCACTATAAGTGATTTCCATTTCACAACTATTTCTCTTTCTATTTTCTATTTTGAGAGTCTCTTCCAGTTACACAGTCTCTATTTACAGGAGTTTAGAATGGAGAATTTCTTACTCAGAAAGGGGAATTAATCTTTAAAAGTACCCAACACTCATCATGGAGAAGTAGGTCCCTTCCCAAAGAGAATTCAGGTTAACAGCCAGTCATCCAAATTTTCCTGCAAAGGCCAGGAAACGAAAAGGAAGGAATCAGAAAGTTGAAGACATTAAAGGCAAGACAAAAGACTCAAAACAAAACAAAAATTTGCATTTGCTGTGATAGTCTGCTGAGAAATGTTGAGGTAGTGAAGAATGAAAATGCATATTTGCTGCTTTTCACAACGAGGCTGTTTTCTCCATTGAAAATGTTGTCCTTGAAAACATTTATGAATCCCTAGCCAGTCCCCTGAGGACTTCAAACTACGCTAATAAGGACGTTTTAGTATAAATCCTCTTTTTTTTTCTTTTTCCATTTTGTGATTTTTCATACTGTCTCCAGTTGGGGAACATGTACAGCAGTGAACTATTCAAGCCTGTTAAACTCTAGCTTTTCACTTTTCCCTAGGGCCAGTGTTACACTGCTTTTTTTTTCCCTAGTCTTTTTTTACCTGCTCTGTTGCTTTGCTGAAGCTGAGGGGGATTTGAAAGCTGCAATAGGAAAAAGAAAATGAAACATGACCTGGTGGTGCCCCCACAGAATGCAGTCAGCAAAGTCTGGGCAAGACACTGAAGACCAATGTGCACAAATCAATGTACATGACAGTTTTGCTTGGATCACTGTTGTAGCATATGGTTCCTCACAACCCCTTAAACTACACTGATCTAGAATATAAGCGTCTCTACTTCCATTTCTAAACCCTGACTACACATTGTTCCTTGATTCATCATAACTTTGAAGAAGATATTTTTTCATAAACAGAACAAAAATGAAATTCACATGGAATTTCAAGTTTTACTTTGATGTTTCCCATGTAAAAATGGACTTTTCCCCAGAAATGACAAATTCCCAAATGCAAGGATTGGTTTTGCTAAAACATCATTTCTTAGCGAGGAAATATTTAAGTGGAAATATTTTGACCTTTTTCATGGTGATCTTGGAATCTTTTCATTTTGGGGAGCACAGTTAATTGAGGGTAATAAAACTTCCCTGAATACTTTTTGAGATATACACAGAAGGCAAGATGATCAGAGCCAGTGTTGTAACTGTAGTCCCAACAGAAGATGGATTACCCCATCACAACTTCCTTTGAACCATAAGGTTAACCAGTTCAGTTAGCTTGGAATAGATATAAATGTTTTGTTTATTGTCAGCGCTTGTCCAATGTCTGTTACCAAGACTGATGGGTGTAGTGACTATTGCCAGCACCCGTAGGTACAGCTCTGTTGCATAAGCAGCCAAAAGAAATGCTCATCTTCCTCTTCTGCTGCTGTGCCTTTGCCACACACTCCCCTCTGAATCCTCCGTGCAGCTCTTGTTCCAGCGCAAATCTCTCTGCTCCCTCTGCCTCTGTTTGCATTTCTCTTTCCCCTTTCCCGCACTCTTCTCCTCCCAGATCCTTGCTGAGGTCTCAGAGCTCTCTGCTGCTGCTCCGGCCGTGCACCACACGCCCTCCGTCACCCTCCCTCTTCTCTCACCCAGCCATCACCACCCCCTCTCCCCGACCCCCACCACCCCGCAGCACCCATCGGCGGGGGTGTTGCTCTATTCATGCTCCAACAACTGCCGGCCCGAATTACCTTCCCCGCTCCTGGAAGCGGGCCGCTAGCCTTTCACCTACCAAGCGTGTCTTTGGGAGTTTGGCTGGGAATGCACAGTAACAGTGGTCAGTGTGCTTTTCCACATGGCCAGAAATGAGAAGTAGTGCTCTGCTATCAATCAAGTAATTACTGAGGCATTCAGAATAGCGATCTCTGTGTCATGGCACTCTATTTGGCATCTTGGGAGCATCTTGAAAATCTCAGCACAGACCAGATTCATTATCAGGATCTGATGCGGTCTGATGGTGAGAATGTTAAAATAAAGTCTGGATTTTTCACCCATCCTTTCTGCCTTGCAAAAGAAGGGATTGAGCTCTCAGAAAGCATGACTGTATGAACTCAGAGATGGGAAATCCACATGTAGTTTGTCCTCTTTAGAAGAAAACAGACTTATTTTCCAGCTCTTCAGGAAAAAGAGAATACAGAGGCCAGGGCTTTGTGGGGACTGGGGCAAGTCTAGACTTTTTTTCTGCTTCCTTCTTAGGTCAGTACTGTAAGAAACTCTGGCCACATCTATACAGGGAAGTTGTGCTGATTTAACTAAAGACTGTTTTAAAATTCCTTTTAAGCCTAACAAGCTCTGGAAAATCCAGGTGGAGATGCTACTGACCCTTATGGTCCACTAAGAACCAAAGCCGGAGGTTTCCATTCCTATGAGGGAGGGGGCAGAATGCAACATTTGCCTATGCGCCAAAATCTTAGCACAAAGCTACCATCCTCTACACTTTGGGTACCTTAGTATGACAAACAGTGACTCTCTGGGTACCCCAGAATATCAAACTGTGAACCAGGATGCCTAAGGCGCAAGCAGGATGCAGATCCGCCAGCTCTGCTGAGTGAGAGCAGGGTCTGCTGGAGAAGCAGTGCAGAGAGCTGCCAGTGCTGGCATCTTCAATTGCTACGCCAAGCATCACCAAGGCTCAGCTGTCAGAGACTTCCCCTTACGTGGACTCAGACTCCTTTCTTGTTTTCCTCCTACTAGGTTTAAACGTGGCTGGTACCAGTTTGGCTTGCAATCATTTCACCGCACATGAAGCCCATGCACTGCTAACAGCAATTATAGTGACAGCAATTTCAAATACCATGTAGCTCGTTTTGTCAGTAGATCTTCAGGAGCTTTGCCGTGGGAATATCATTATCTCCATTCTTAGCAGTGGGTAAATTGGTCACAGAAACTCAGATGTCTGCAAACAGCCCTACTGAAGACTGTTTTTAAATTTTTTATGGTTCTTGGTATATGATGGACCATTGCATGAACTACGTTTTCAACACTCTTGTATACTGCTAATGAAACCAGCCGAAGCAATGTAATTTGTGGTGCAGCTTTCCAGAAAATGACAGAAATAAATTCAAGGGATGAAAATATTTTCTTTACTGAACACCAAGGCAACAACATAGCTTTCCTAAAGGAGCAGCAACCAGGAACCTTGCTAGGTTTCCCTTCAGGATGAAACATGCGGTATCACACTGATGTGCAGCTGGGAATCACCATCTCAGTAACAGTTCCACTTGCGGTCTCAGGAAAGACAAACAGACCTGACAGGGACTTTACTGTCCTAAAGCACACTCACAGCCCAGTAGGAGAATGTTCTTCCATCTTTCACACCTTTATGTTTGTTTGGGTCTTTCACAAACTCTGAATATATTAACTGTAAGCAGGATGTACTGGCTTAAGCAAAGCATTGACCTGCCCCTAAGACTTCTCCATGCGGGCTAATGTGTCCGCAATATTTTTCGTATCTCTTTTCTTCTTAAAAAGAAACCATATTTTGGTCACAGTAGCTTATCTGCTAACACCGTACATTTTCTTAAGAGCAGCTGGAATTGCTGACTGTCTTTGCAACAGAGCAAGAAAGAATATTTTAGGCTGGTGGTTTTACACTTGCTTCATAGGACAACTGACACAGAAGGAAACGGAGCAGCAGGTGGAAGTGCAGTAATACAGGAGATCATTTAAGCTCCCTCCTGCAGTTCAGGAGGGAGTTCACTTGAAGAGGAACTGTGGAATCAGTGTGAGGGAGTTTCCTCTGTTTGTACCTTTGGCTTCTCCTCACTCACTGCTTAGGGCTTTGCTTTTGATTAACAGAGCGTCATGCCCTTGCAATCCATAGGACTCAATGAAGATGAGGAACTCCAGTCCACATCTTGCATCAGAAGTGTTTTAGCACTTCCCCTTTAATCAGCCGCATACTTATTAAGGAGGAGTCTGAATTAAATTTTTTTTTTAAACCTGATCTTACCCGTTGAGTAGCCTGAAGAGTATAAGTTAGTATCAGGGCTTCTTTCTGGCTTTTTGAATTATGGAGATCTTCAGAGCTTTTTTTGCTTTCTTATTCTTCATGTATTTATATTATTTTCATACATTCTGTCACAGGAAAACACATTACAAGGAAACCGAAAGCTGCATTTCTGCAATCTTTACCCCAAAACCTCTGACACAGAAAACAGAGGATGATATAGCTCCTTAACAGCAAAAACTGTGATGCACAGCCCCAACATTCAAAACATCTGCAGGCACAATAAGATGTTTCAGTGTTTCAGATGTTTAGCACAGCGAAGTCTGGGCTGGCTTCACCCATTGCCTGGGCTGGCAAGGGAACCGCAGGTAGCACAGCTCAGAGAGCACCACCGCTGCAAGCGGGACCCTCAGCAGCCTTTCTTTGGGTGCTGGCACGGTAGTACTAGTGCTCCTGGGATGGCTCTGTGCCCAAACCAATCCTCCCTGCCAAGGCATAGAGCTTATCATCCCTGGCACAGTGCCAGGCTAGCAAAAGGATCCGGAGCTGTCCTGGAGATGCCTCGTGATGTGGCACCATGTCACATGCACGTTCGTAGCTAAGCGTTGCGGTGGGGCTAGATGTGCCCTAAAAGGTTTGTGCCAGTAGCTCTGGTAGGCTCAGGCTCTGTATTTCCCCAGGACTTGTCTCTAAGGTCACTGCCTTTTTCTGAACATTGCTGAGTTCAGTGTCACAGACCTGTCTGCTACTGAGTGCCCTGGGGCTTTGGCTTAGGCTAAAGGAATTCTTGAATGTCACACCTCTTTCTTGGATAAAGGGAGACTTAAAAATAAACAAAACACCCACAGAAAAAGAAAGAAGTTCCAGTTACTACAAGCAAATGCAAACTAGTTGGTCCCTGCTTCATCCTTATGGGGTCCTGCTCTTACCACACACCTCACCTCCCTCTGCCCTTGCCTTTGGGAACCAGGAGCTCAGCAGAGGAGGCTGCATGGTGCCTGCTGCAAGCTGCATTGCTCCCTCGCCGGCACTATCAGCCCTTGATTTTATGAAGTACTGAACATTTGCAGAGGTCAGTTGTTTTTAGAGGCTTGCTTTTCAATTTTCTCTTCCATTCATCACAGAAAAGACTTACTTGACAGTTTCTGAAGCTTGAATGGTTGTCAGGCGGTACAAACCACAGAAAGTAAGTGCCTGCATTCTGAAAAACTCCCTCTTTGCAGTTGGAGATCAGTCACTCACTGAAAAAAGGAACGCTTCATTATTTTCATCCCTAAACACTAGTGTCACTTCCCTCTTTAAACTCCAGAGTTTTATGTCCTGCCCATATTAGGACAGCTACTTAAGTGGTGATTTAACCAACCCAGCCTGAACTGCCGGTATGTAAACCTCTTCTGGTAGGCTTGTCCCTGGAGCAGCCCTCGTGGCGATCTCATGGTCCATACCAGCAAGAGCAGCTGCGGTGCTCCAGCAAGCCTCTTCACCTTGCCCACCGGCAGTGGGAATACCTGCACCCTGACCCCCAGAGAGCAGCCTGCCGCGTTTCCCATACGGTCTGAGTCACGGTACACCAGCTGAATGGTACTTGTCCGCTGGAGAGAAGTGAAGCAGATTTCATGGGCTTTTTGATGGCACAAAACCCTTCTGCTTTTGACCCTGAGGGAAGGGGGAATGTGTTCACATCTCCACCGGGACGTAAGAGAGATCTGCCCTTTCAAGGAAGAAAGAGAGAAAGCCAAGCTGCCCGTGCCCTTCACCAGGGACTTTGAATCAAAACTGAATCACTGTTTGCTCTGTATTATATCATGCTGAGCCCACGCCTCAGTGCTTCCCCAGAGGCTTGAAACCAGGGAGGCTTTTTTCCTGCCTCTGGTGAATAACTTGGGTGTCAATGGGAGCCGGGGCTGGGGGGTCGGTGATCTCTGAAATACCACGGTTCGGCTGCAGCTAGGGACATGCTGTAGCTCCTTGGCCTCAAGCACCCCTGTGGCTCTTCATTCCTGGTTATGTGCCTTAGGCATCCGGGGCCAGGAAGGAACCAGCCAGGATTCGGCATTGGGCAACTCCCCGGGGATGGGGACGGGATGTCGGCCTGCAGGTGACGGTCAGGATCAGGCCCGGTGAGGGGAACCAGCCTGATCAGCCGGGGTGTCCAGGCAGGGCTGTGGTAAGGCCCGTTAGCGTAAGCCCCAGACACGTGCTGCTGGTGGGCTGCTAACTCCAGCTCTATCTAGGCAGGGTCCTTGAGGCAGTAACAAGCTCCCACCTGCGGTCACCCCTAGCAGCCGTTCATCTTCTCTTCTTTAAAAAATGCCAGGAGTCATGGTGCGTGTGTCTGCCTGTCTGCCTGTCCATCCTGCCCTTCCTGCCTGCCCCTCTCTCAGAAACACCCTGCCAGCTAGCCCAGAGCCTGTTGGCCACCCATGACTTTCAGGGGCAGGAGTTTTGAAGAAAATTAAATTCTGCCAAATCTGTGAGAAGAGGCAGCTTGTCAGGGCGAGCGGCCCAAGGGGTGGAGGGATGCTGTGGCAGGAGGATAACCCTCCTCGAGTACCAACAAGTCCACAGAGAAAGGCACTTTATAAAAAAGCCCATGACAGGAAGATCTCCAGTGAGAGCTTGCCGTCACAAGAGTTGAAGACACAGCTCTGTAGGAAATGAGGCTTCATGAGCTCCAGGGCTAATGTACAGAACTGGCTACCCTAACTTGCTCTTCAGAGGTCCCAGTAAAGGAGATGCCACAAAACAAGACTTGGGCTGTATTTACACCCCCACCCCTATATGGCATTATCCCTTTGGGTCTCCATCACTTGCCTGCCAGAAAGCGGCAAGAGGAGCTTCACAGGGAAGTGAGTAGGTTTGATAGAGTAAACCTGACCTTAGTCCTCAGGGATCCTCAAAGTATGCTATGCCTCTGAAAGGATTTAATATCACATTTGCCTTAGAAAGTTTGGTTTGCCAAGCAGTCTGCAGGAAGCCTGCAATAGCTTCCCCTTTTACTATGTGACATTTAACACGCCCTCTTGCAAGAACAAAGGTGGCTTCACAGCACCGAGCTCCCCTATATCCTGCAAGGAATACAGAGAGTCACTGTTTTTTCTAGCATTGTGACAGACAGACAGGCAGACAGACGGACACATTGTTGCATGTCGTCTTCTCCTTTTTCTGGTGCGCACTGGGCTCACTCTGTACTTTCCAGTTGTGCTGGGGCTGTTGGCCTCCTGCCTGCCTTCAGTCAGCTGCCGGTGAGTCACCCCGGCCGCCAGGCAGGACTTTCTGAGAACGCCCACAAAAGCCATCAGTGACAGTGGGTCAGAGCTCATCCCCAGAAGACATGCACCTTTCCCATTCACAAACTTTCACTGAGAGCGAACTCGACAGCAGCTGCCAGCCCCCGCCACAGCAAAGGCAAAAAAAAGCAACTGGGTTAACAATTTCCAAGAATAACAAAGAAGCGCTTTTCTTTTTCATGCATCATTTTCATGAATGAATTATTCATTCAGTTGTGGTAATTCCTGCATTCATAAAAAACCAACGAACACAAACACGGTGACTTCTCTTGGCTGTCAGTGACTGCTCAGGACTGGGATCTGCGGGGAGGGGACAGACCAACACCGAGCTTCTGAGCTGCAAGGAAGGAAGGAAGAAGCATGATACAGTGGCACCGTTCAGCACAGCGACTGCCCTGCAGGCAACATGGGTGCCTTAGTCTCAGAGCTGAATTTGCACACAACTAATTTTAGGTTGGAAAAGTGAAATACCCCAAATAACTGCAATTATTTTAATGCTGTGGTATAATATTGATTTTGTATTCCGGGGAGATTAAAACTGTCAAATTCTGGCCAACCCTATCTGCTTTGTCTCCATATGTATCAGCAGCTCACTTACCAGGGGTATCCCGCTGGGTATATCTTGCTGGGCAAAGCTGGGTTTCTGTTCCTACCTCTGAGCCTCCCATGAGGCTCAGGCACTCCTGCTTGGTTGAGCCTTGCTTTAGCATTAGAAGCTCCTCAGGCAATGGGTGCATCATCCCCTCTGCCCTGTGCTCACCTCCTCTGAGCTCATCTTAAAATACCAGCTGCCAAGCCAACACTTAACACAAGCCCACTGCCTGATCATGGTTAGAGAAATCAGGAAATAAAATTGCTCCTGGACTGGAGCTAAATCTACTAGCTAAATCAATTGGTCAAAGGTGGAGAGAGGGGTCAAAACATATTCCTTTTATCTTTTCAGCCCTTCACCCAGTTCTGAGACATTTCGTGACACTCGGAGTGTGGGATACCCGCTAAATCCTAGGTATAGGATATAGGGTACCAGGCTGGAAGGGACATCCACAGGTCTCTACTCCAACCTCCTGCTCAAAGCAGGCTCAGCTGTGAGCTCAGACCAAGTTGCCCAGGGCTCTGTCCAATCAGTCTTGAAAACCTTCAAGGACAAAGAGTGCACAACCTCACTGGGTGACCTGGTCCAGTGCTTGACTGTCCTCATGGGGATGTGTCTCCTTATATCCAGCATGAACCTCTTGTTTCAACTTCAGCCCCTTGTCCTCCCAATGTGTAGTGCTGTGAAGATCCTGGCACTGTCTTATTGCTGACCTCTCCATAGGTGCTGGGGGGGCTGCTGTTAGGTCCCTCCAAAGATGTCTCTGCCCCAGGCCGAACCAGACCCGATCCCTCAGCCTCTCCTCACAGGGTAAGTGCTCCAGCCCTGACCATCTTGGTGGCCCTCGGCTGAACATGCTCCAACTCTCCTGTACTTGGGGGGGAAGGGAGTGTACAAAGCTGGACACAGTATTCTAGATGTGGTCTGATGAGCGCTGAGTGGAGGGGAATAATCCTCCCCTCCGTCCGCTGCCTCTTCTCCTGTTAACACAGCTCAGGATGCTGTTGGCTTCCTTTGCTGTGAGGGCACATGGCTGGCTCATGTTCAGCTTGCTGCCTGTCCCCAGTCCTCTTCCCCCTAGTCAGTCCTCTCCCTATATCACTGCAAGGGCCTTTTTCTTCCCAGGCACACAACTTTGCATTTGCTTTTGTTGAATTTCATGAGGTTCCTTTCAGCCCATGCCACCAGCCTGTCCAGGGCCTGGCAGCCCTGTCTTTTAACATCCTTACATTTGCACTGGATTGGACGTTTACTACTTTCTTCAGTTGTGCAAGTCTAGAAACCACTGGAAAAAGCAAATGTTCTCTTTAAACCAGTCCTGCAAGCAGCCACAGCATATGACAGCTATGTCTGCAGTGAAGCTTAGCAGATTTAAAGGGCGAAAGATATTTTTTATTTTCTTGCTTCCACTGACAAAACACAGCACTACTTCTTAAATACAGACAGCAGAATACTTCAGGCAATGCAATCCTCAGCTTATACTATGAGATGTTTGTTTTTGGGAGTGCTATATGAGTTTATTACTGAAATGAGGTTCAGAAAAGGACAGACCTGGAACACAGGGAAAAGCACTGTCTGCCCTGGTTTCCTCCGAATAATACCTGAGACCACCTCCCTAACTAGTATCTCAAAGACAAAAGGGTGGACAGGCATGACCCTCGATTCTGGTCTCAGTAATTCTCAGAGAAGCTGCTCGTTAGCCCATTGTTATTACTCTGGTCAGGCACCAGAAAACAGCACTCAGGACCTTCGAATGCACTCAGAAACTTCAGCATGGGCAGGACCTTTCCTTGGTGTGGCCGTCCAAGACATGCAATACAGCACCAACTCCAGCAATGCTAAGGGGAGGCAAAACCTTTCAGCCTGGCAGTGGGAACAGTTGATTTTACTCTCGGTGTCTACCAGAAAGAGGAATGATCTGATTTAGCCATGCTACTGCCCCCTCACCGGTCCACCTCAGAGGTCTGTGTTTATTTTTATAACGTGCCTACGACCTGACAGGATTCAGCCCACTTGTAACCTGAAGGTTTAATGGTGTTGGGGGGGAAACACCACCCACTGCGTGTCTCGCACGCTACCAGTGCCTGCCTGAAACTTGCTCCCTCTCCCTCCTGCGCACACCTACCTCGCCCACGCTGCTGCCACCGAAAGGGCTGCAGCAGAGGGGACCTTCCCTTCCCGCAGCCGCCCTGCGCTGTGATCACGACCAAACGTTATTCGCAGGCAGGAGGGGCTGCTGAAACAAAATGAGATCTGGAGGGTGAAGTCTAAGGGGGTGCAGGTCGTGCCTAAAGCCGAGGACGCCGAGCGCAGCCGCACCAAACAGGAAGCCGAAGGACGTCAGCAGAGTCGCACGCCTGTAAAAACAATGTGCGAGAGATCAGCCTCTGGCCTCCGCCGCAGCGAGCCAAACGAGCCCTCTGGCGTAGCTGGCAATCACCTAAACCGCACCTGGGTTTGCCAGGTCAAAAATGAGATAACTGAAAAAAGAGAAAAATCGCTTTCCTCCTTAGAGCTGACACCACTATCAACAGGAGTACGCGCCCTTAAAGGTAAAACACACTTACATGACTGCTAGAAGCCAAGCTGTGCAGAAAACAGTTGCATTTCAGAAATTGCAGAGCTTTTGTCAAAACAGTAGAAAAGGTAGAAAGTCAGTATAGAGTAAAAACAAGCAAACCAACAGACTTGCAAAAACTGTTCTTTAAAAATTAGTCATTATGTGTCCAGCTGGAATCAGTAGACATTTTTGCAACAGGGCTGATGATCTCTCTTAGCAGAAATGATCCGCTTCCATCTGCCCGGTGGTGCTGGTCTTATGGTAAGAAGTCACCAGGATTGTCTGGTAGAAAATATGTTCATTTCAGCTATTACAAAATATAAATTTCAAACTAAATTGGTTGTTGTTGGGAAATGAAAAGTAATAGTGGCTTTCCCTGGTCATATAGCTAAAAATCACTTTCACTAAAGTGGCAGTTGATTCTTGTGAAATTGCCACACACTTGATACACAAGAACTAGATGCATTAAGCAGTATTGGTAAATGTGCAGTATGAATGCTTCAAGTGGTTTTCCTTTGTTTTTTCCTCCATTACGTAATTACAAGAGTTTGGCTAATGCAAAATTCTTGATAAATTAAGCAGAGGCACAGGAATGAATTAGTATACAAGTGTGTATACGATATATGCATATACGATATATGCATATATTTGAAGTTGATACTTGAGGACAGAATTTTGCTGGGTAAGGAGAAGGTAAAGTTGCCACCTTTGAAAGAGAAAATTAATAAGGGAATTGCTATGCAGGCAGTGGCTGCAGAGTACGATCCGCAGCACCGAAAACTACTGGCACATCCACACCGAAACAAGCTGAACCAGCCTGGTGACATCTTTAGCAGGACGGGACAGTGTGGGAAAGTGAGGACCTGTGCCATGAATTTATATCTAGGCAGATAATAAATTAATTTTCAATTTGGGGTCTGAACACACACGCTGGTACTAAAATAACATAACTGTGCTATTGACTGCAATTGAACTGTTCTGATTTATCGAGGATCCAGCTCTTTGCTTAACTATCTGGTTGATAAAAGTGAAATAAAAGATAAGTCTCTAGGACAAAAAGGGATATAGGACCTGATTTGAAGTTCTCTGAAGATTTCAAAAAGAGACATTAACCTCATTTGTGTGTGTTTCTGTGGAAAGCCAAGTCCTAAAAAGTTTTGCTGGCATCGCTGTGGCAGGAATGTGACTTCCCGGATTGCCTCGCACCACTCCCCATCTTGCTGTGCTGCCTCGGCCATGCCCCAAACCCCACCTGGTGTCAGCACCCCACCGTGATCACCCAGCTGACGTGCCGTGGGGTGTGCTGAACGCTACCGCCCAGCCCGAGCGAAACCACTGACGTCCATTAGGAATTACTCGTTCAGCACACAATCAAAATAAGAAATACGCCAGATTTCTGCTGTGCTCGTCACCCAGGGCATGGCGGGAGGATGCTCAGGGATGGGTGGGTGAGGACAAGGTCACCAAATGGGACCGTTGCCCTCCTGCCACCCACAGAGTGACTCAGTTGCTCGCATACGCTTTAACCCACCTCCATCACGACGGCCCCCAGCTTCCCTGCAGGCACATGAAATGTCGAAGCGAAGCGGTGCCTGGGCTCACAGGCCTCAGGCCGGCAACAGCAGCAGCATGCACCAGTGCTGTGGGGTTTATGGCTTGGTGCTGCCATACTGGTCCTAACTGCAGATCAGGGGCACCTGCAACATCCAGCCTGCAGTGGTGGGTTTTCTAGGTTGGCTTTTCACTATAAAGATGGAAAGCAAAGTCTGAAACTAGGCATTTGCATTAGAAATACCTAATTTCCCCACATTTCTTTAATGGGAAAAAGAATCCTTCTCTTCCTTCCTTCAAAGTGGAAGTGTTTGGTGCCAAATGACGCTTATACTCACACTACTTGGCTCCAACTACAGAGTGCACAAGTTAGGGAGCTGGAAGTTAAACGTGAGAAGACACTTCCAGTCAGTAAAGCAAAGGAGACACTGGATAGAGTGTGGAACCCTTATCATTGCAGGTGTTTAAGAACAGGTAATAGGGGCATCTGTCAGGATCAGCTGAGGTGTGTGGGGTCCTGCCTCAGGGCAGGGGTAGGACAGGTCATCTCAGAGTGCCTCTTACCTTGTCTCTCATGACCCAGTAAAAACTCATCTCAACCTGCTGCTGCAAAAAGTTCTGTAGCCTCCACTGATGCTAAAAAGTGTCAAAACCTCAGTTTTAAATATCATGAGAAAGATAGTAACTATGCAGCAACACATCAGGCAGAGGTAAGGGGTCAGCAATGACTCAGAGAAAATAATGCTGCCTCCTGAATCATTGCTTCCACTGCTGCCACGTTACCCTCTGCAGCACCCGGGAATTTCCTTTACCATCTCCCATCCTCCAGCAGGGCCCAGAGCACTTTATCTGCTGATGTGTGGCCGTGTGATAACCTACGGCTGTGGACAGCTAGAGACAGTCGATTTGGCCAGGGTTATTTCTCAGTAACAAGTGCTGTGCTTATCTGTTAGGGAATAAAATTCTCCAGTGTGCCAAAAAGCACTTTCAGTTCTCTAGAGAATGGTCACTACTCTCAGATGTCAGCCACATGGATAAAAGTGGTTGTTTCCTCAAGAAGATGAGCTAAGCGAGGGTAGCTAAGGCAACTCAGACCATCTCGCTCCTTATCTGACAAGGATTACAGCTGTCCCTAGGTGCCCATAGCATAGTCGCACACTGCAGACTGCGGCAGGCCAGCGTTGTGTTCTGCCCCTGAGCTGCCTCCCAGTTCCTCTCCCTTGTGCACCGCTTTCATCCACATTGCTCAACAGACTTCACAAAGGAGAGCAGCATCCTTATTCGCATTCGACGGATGAGGAAACTGAGTCAGAGAGATAACATAGCAGAAGCAAGAGTACAACCCAGGTCTTGTACACCAAGAGCTGGCTAGTAAGCAGACAGTCCTCATGAAGATGCATGGCCATGTCACCATGATAAAACACTGTCTTTCCTGTTGGTGAAGGGGTTGAGCTGAGGAAACTGGGCCCAGAGGGACCTGGGCCTGTCAAGGGATGGACTGCACTTCTTGCCCTGAAGCATTAGCTCAAGCAGCAACATCCCCCTGGGGCTTTGTGCCTACTTTGAGATATGCTCAGCTGCAGGTACCTCACTCAAATGCAAAAGGCATCCTCTGGTAGTATGAGCTACTGCCTACTTTGCTGACAGTGGGGGGGGGTGGGAGGTGAAGGGAGGGGACATGGCTGAATAACTCTCTGCTCTCCTGATACTCAGCTGAGGTATCCCCTCCTTAGGACCATTAGATGTTGGCCTATACAAAAGCAGAGTCTCAGGCTGGTCTCTCTGACAGCCATGAGGCCAGGCACACGATGGGCTTCTGTTCTGGGATGTATGTGCCACGGTGCAGTTTTAAGGCAACCTCACATACAACCCAACTAAGACACTTGTCCCTCTGCAGACTGTCCCACAAAATCCAATAGAAACTATCACAGCCATTTTCTGCGCCTCTTGGCAAGAGAGAGGCAGAGGTCCAGGGAAGAGAGCTTGGTATCGACACTTGTTTTTGTAGGAAGACCATTACAGCAGCTGCAGTCGCTCTTAATTCACCTGAACTGCATCACATCCTTAAGAGTCCTTTTTACCATGAGGGCTGGAGAAGACAACCTGTAAACAATGGCCCACCTCTCACTTACCACTCTCTCTGCTTTACCCTCTGATGGTGTCTTTCCACTGACTAAGGCTTCAGTCCCTGCACATGTGCTTATCTTTATGTGACACTGAGGTCACAAAGAAAGTTTGCATACAGGTCCCAAGTCCAAGGCAGAACAGTTTGGAGATAAAAATTTTCTCCCTGATGTATGTGAGAAGAGCAGTTAGAAAGCTTCCTTGATCTCTGACAGGACTCTGACATATTTTCTAATAATGGCAATTGTATACACAGATGTTTCAAATGGCCACTCAAACACTAATTTTCTGGCTACAACTGTAGTAACGTCTTCATTTGAGAAACTGTCATGTTCCTCTAGGGGGACCGCATTACTTTGCCTTTTAATGCTCTATTTTTGCTTCAAAGCTCTTCTAATATTTTTCTTAGAAAAGATGTTATCTTCAGCCAAAACCAGATTGGATGTAAACTGTGGAACAACACTCTGGGATACCTGAAAGCCCCCTCACCTTTGGATTTCTGTATGGTACTGCATGCAGTTTTGTATACTATGCATTTATAATCATGGAGAGACCACAATCACCTTTTGAAAGGGACTAAGGGGTTCAATTTCCAATTGAATAAGTTTTCCCTGAGATATTCTCCCAAAAGCTTAACTTGTGTGTAACTGAAATTTGCATAAGAAAGTTTGAACAGTTTTAAAGGCTTTACCTCCCCACTTGCTAAGCAGAGAGCTAGTGGCTTCCTGTTAAGGAAACATTTAGTCTGCTCTTGTCGCTGTTAGTCAAGTCTGGCATTCCCCTCCAAAAAAAAAAAAAAAAAAGAGAAAGAAAGAAAAGAAGATATTGCTTAAAAGAAAGCAGTCAAGCAATGCTAAATTAGCCTATAGCTATATAAATGTTAACGAGCGTGGGCGCATCCTCCCACGTCTGGTACACAAAGTGGGCTGAGATGACTGACCGCTATGCTCACCACTTCCAGAGACCATCTATTTCTAAGAATATAGTGGCTTTTCATTCCCACAGGGGCTTTTCATTCCCACATGCATGTATCTTTAGCACACAGTTTTACTCCAGACCAGCACAGCAAGGATGGGCCTTTCCACTGAACACGTAGCAGAGGACAGAAACACAACGTACCAATGACTTCAATCTGCCATCTCTTGAAGCGGCTACGCCAGCGAGTGAACCAGATAAGTCCCTTTTGGGGTGATACTGATCATGTAACTAAGGCAAAGAAAATAGGTTGGATGTCAACAGCCGTCCCTAAGCAACAACTGTGGTCACTGAGAGGTATGAAAAGAACCAACGAGGTTAAGAGAGATTTAACGTCTGCAGTAGCAGATTTCTTATTTGCAAAGAAAGTCATAAATGCTTTATCGTGCCAAAATGCTGTGGAAACGAAGGGAGAGAATAGGAAACGATGAAAGTGGTTTGACCTTCTTTCTTAGATCAGCATCTCGTACTTAACTCTTTTAATTCCGTAAACACGCACCTGCAAGGAGACAAGCACTGTTGCTTAAAGTCACGATGACAGCAACTCTGCAACCTAGCACATATTACCATGATGCAGCACCAGTGACCTGAGTTACTGTGCAACTTTTCAAGCCACTTCAGCAGCATGTAACAGCCGCAGACTCTCCCCCACCGATAAAATAATGGCAGGAGGATCATGCATGTTCTCCCTCCAGCTGTGGCAGCTTTGTACTACTGGCCAGAGCAACCCTCACAAGGTGAAACTACCCTCTGACATGACTGCTAGGCAGGGAAATGCCAAAGGCTTGCAGCAGCATTGAACACACGTGTTTGAAAACCGTACAGCTGAGGGCTTCAACAATCCAGGAGTAATGCTTGCCAACGCGCACCAGAAGCACACTCCTGTCTTCGTGGGGCAAACCACTCAAAAGTGACTGGTCACCTCGCTTGCCTTCATATGGTGGTATCTTTTTGCGAGATACTTAAGCAGACCAGATTCTTCTACAGTGCTGCATGAGTGCCCTTCCTTCAGTTTCTTTTGGGTGTCTGGTACACAAAAAATAAGACGCCTCAAAGTAAACAGTAATCTTTGAAGATCTGAGTGGCAAAGGCAGCCATTTAAAAAATAATTACTAGTTACATTACATTAAAAAGGATGCTTCTATATACCTTCCTAAGGAGGGTATTGCTATTTTTGTGTATGCCTCATTCAGTTAAAACATAGCTGAACAAAGATGTTTATTACCTGATTTGGCCATTTTTGGTTTTCTTGAAAGTGAGCGCAGCTTTATGACCCATAACTGCTTTGTGGATACAGTCCCTACATGGAAAAGCTACACCTTCTCCTTTTTTGAGTGGGTTAACAGGATGATGTTTCACTCTACATGTGTTTAAGAGACTGTGTATGTTGGTAAAGAGACTTTCTATCCAATGTCTACATACACAGGTCTATTCCACCTCAGCTAATCCAATTTCAGGATGTGTTTGAGATATCCACACTCCAACAGCGCTCTCACTTGCTAGAGTCACGTCCAAACTTTAAAAAAAACAGAGGCAAAAAGAGTCACTTCGCTCCTCAGACAGGCCCAGATTTTTTGTCAATGAGGGGTGTGATTTTTTATGAATCGAACAATTCTTGCTTCAGACATAGTTTACCAAGAAAGACCTAACTTCCATCAATATATAATTTTTGTCTTTTCCTGCAGTATAGAAGCATAGAGCACCTTCACAGCTGTGTAAATGTGTCTCCTCTGGAAGCAGATGACTGCTTGCCCTTAGCTATACTACTACCTGCATATGAAGATGGAATGGTTCAAAAATACCTATACGATTTTGGAGCTTATGCCAGAGTTTTTACATAAATACTTGGGACTTCAGTATACATTTCTTTTGGTTTTTTGATCAGTATAAATATGCTGATAAGAGAGTTGATTTTCTGCCACCATAGTTGTGCTGGTAACAGTTCTGATACTTAGCTGTATGTAAATACTTTTTATTAATTACCAGCTGTTGACTTGGAGTGAGTTGCATTGGTATGAAACAATATTTTGTATGTATTTATTTATAAACATCTTTGTGTTTATTTATGTATTAATACAAACACACTACCCAATGAATACCAATAGTATTTTAGTATGAGACAATGTACGTACTTGCCAGCGCCCACATCAAGCAAGACCAGTACGGAGAGTGATATTTGTGTGTGATTATCATAAACCAAGGTTCATCCAGACAAAGAAACATGTCAGGCTGTAATACATTGGCTCAATTTGCCTCTTTACCATGTTCGCAGAGTCCCAGAGTCACCAAGGTGGGAAGGCACCTCTGGAGATCATCTGGTGGAGGTCACCCAGTTCAGAGGAAGGTCAACTTGAGCAAGGTGCTCAGCACTGTGTCGGGTTTCGAATATCTCCAAGGGTGGAGACTCCGCAGCCTCTCTGGGCAACATCTTCCAGTGTTTGACCACCTTCACAGTAAAAAAGTTTTTCTTACGTTTAAGTGGAGTTTCCTGTGTTTCAGTTTGTGCCCATTGCCTCTCGTCCTGTCACTGGGCACCATTGAGCAGAGCCTGGCTCCCTCTTCTTTACTTCTTCCCATCCGGGTATTTGTACACATTGATGAGATCCCCCTGAACCTTCTCTTCTCCAGGCTGAGCAGTCTGAGCGCTCCCAGCCTCTCCTTGTATGACAGACGCTCCAGTCCCTTCATCATCTTTGTGGCCTTTCACTGGTCTCACCCTAGCAAGTCCATGTCTCACTTGTACTGGGGAGCCCAGCGCTGGACCCGGCACTCCAGGTGTGTCTCTCCAGTGCTGAGCAGAGGGGAAGGATGACCTCCTCCACCTACTGGTAACAATCCTCCTGATGCAGCCCAGGATGCTGCTGGCTGGTTTTGCCATGAGGACCCATTGCCAGCTCATATTAGCAATAATCCGGACTATTCAGCACAGATGAGACAAAGGTCACTTCTGAAGGTGGGACCTGGACTTCCAAATAATTTAGCTATTTCTGAAAGTATCTTCCATCCCTTTTCCCCAAAGAAGGTGGTGTGTGGTTGGGTTTGTGACCCGTTTATCTAAGCAGTGAGAGGTCTATGAGTTCTTCAACAAAGTGATCACCTACAGCCTCAGAGAGTCATAGGCCAAGAGGGGCAATCAGATAGTTTGACGATTCCAGTGTTACACGTCTCCTAGTCACCCCTGCACTGAACACAGTTAGTTGCATTCAGTGGTGTTTGTCTGATACTTATCCAGAGAGCTGTCCTGTTTTGATTTGACATTCAAGAGATCTTGGATCCATCTTGTATTTGTTCCAATAACAATTAACCATAATTTAGCTATGAGCATCTAACTTCTCATTTGAACTTGTCTAGCCTTGATTTCCAGCCACTGGGGTTTGTTTGCCTTTTTCTACCATTAGCACCTAGTCCTGTCTCCTTTAGAATATGCCTATCAAAAACCAAGCTTGATCATTCTGATGGATGAGGAATTGGTTGGATGTTCACATCTAGAAGGTAGTAGTCAATGGCTCAATGTCCAGATGGAGATCAGTGACGAGTGGTGTCCCGCAGGGGTCCATATTGGGACCAGTACTGTTTAATATCTTCATCAATGACATAGTGGGATCGAGTGCACCCTCAGCAAGTTTGCAGACGACACCAAGCTGAGTGGTGCGGTTGACATGTCTGAGGAACAGGATGCCATCCAGAGGGACCTGCACAAGCTCGAGAAGTGGGCCCGTGTGAACCTCATGAAGTTCAACAAGGCCAAGTGCAAGGTCCTGCACCTGGGTCAGGGCAACCCCTGAGCGCCTGACGAGCGGCAGCTCTGACTCAGCGTGGGCGGGGACAGGAGGGACGGCGGCCAAACCCCCTCAGGTACAAGAGCAGCCCCCAGGGAGCGCGAGCGACCCGGAGCGCAGTGAACAGGGCAGGCAAACAGGGCGTGGCGCATCAGAAAGGAGTGGCGCGGCAGTTTGTGCGGCAGTTGGCGCCGGCAGGGCGGGCGG
>NW_009202042.1:519-18493 GCF_000690835.1 Fulmarus glacialis | reverse complement strand
TATAATAATTACATTTATATAAGTTTACTATCGTGTTTTATACATCAGAAGTATCCCCAAGTTTCAGCAGTTTGCCCAAACAGTCATGCAGTCTCATCACGAACAGATTATTGTTTGAGAACACGGGGTTAACCTTACTAGAGTGAATCAACGATTTATTAAAACGAAAATTACAAAAACTATTTGTATCTCTGCCTCTGTAGAGGGACTTTGTCCTTCCTATAATTTGCTGATAATGCAGTGCTTTTCACAGAGCATGAGGTAGTTCTTTCTCCCAACAAACAGATAATCATCAGTTACCTTTACTCTGCTACAGATTAAGAGAAACAAGTAATGATACAGTATGAATATCCACATAGGCAAATCAGCTTATGCCTTGAAAAGTGTTTTTAGGTAGAGCTCAGTGGTTTTTCTACTCAGTGAAAGAGTAGGATAAACTCATGTAAACTCTGTTTTGTGGTAGTATATTTTTGCTCCAAAGCAAGGGAGGATCATTCACACATATCACTAAAACCCCTCGTTAGACTCCAGTCTCCTACCCAAATGTAAAGATTAATTTTAAAAGGTTTGATTATATCTTTGTGCACTGAACACTTTTCATCTGCCACTGAAATGTAAAGCAAGATTTGTATCCTTCCTGCTTTCAGATGAATATAGGTCTTTCCTTAGCCTAGTTTAATAAATCTATCTGTGTAAAGAAGTTTTCAAGGACAAAATAAATCTTTCTCTAGTTTGTGTCTCAACTCAGTAACATTCTTCCCTCCTTTTTTGTAAGTGGAACTAATGGTAACTTGAAAATTTATGTTGCATTTCATTGGTAGGTGAGAAGATGCCGTTTGGGTACCAGATAAGTGAATGACAATGGGGAGGAGGCATCTGATGTTCTCTAATGGCTGCAATTTGTGGGCACTTTTCACGGGCCTGCTATTATGCAGAAATGGGAATGCATTCCCACTTACCTGTAATGAGAGGTAAGTGAAACTTGCTTTCTCAATCTCTTATCGAAAGAGGGAAGCTGCTTAGCTTATCACTCTTGATTTAAAGTACCAGGCTTTGCCTGTTGTATTCATTTCTTGTTTGCTTTTCAATTCATTCACTATCAAGATGAAAGTCAGGATTAGACAAAATGCAGACCTGTCCTTTTCACAGGTTTCTGATTGTTTTAAATCTGCTGCATTGCCACACACTTTTAGTCTTTCTTTCCTGGAGAAGTTATAAATTGGTTCCTATGTAGTTAGACAATCAAGAAAAGCATCTCTGTTTTTTTTCGGTTTGGTTTTTTTTTTTGTTTGGTTGGTTTTTTTAATAAAGGCATTATAAATTGGGGTATTTAGCAGAAAAATCAGTGTTGTGCAAAAGGGACTTCCCTTTCTTAGCTAATAATAAAATGCTTCTGAATCTTATGTTGGTGGTACGTGTTTTAGGGTTGAATGTGGAACCAATATGTTTGTTAGCAAGAACTTATACATGCATGCACAGGACTTCATTTGAAATAAAATGAGATGATGGAGAAGTTGGGAATCACCTAGATAAGGGGTTCATAGCTGGGCCTTTTTGATGAGGGAAATGAACTCTGGTTTTGTTCGAATGCTGAAGGTTTAGTTTATTTGCCCAGTAAAATGGGGCTGGTATTATGGGGGTAGTTAGAGACCCCTTACTGTAATCACAGTGCTATTTTGTTAAGTTCTGTAAAAACACGTGGAAGACAGGTAATGAATGGTCTAGGGAGCTCACAGCAAGACTATGAAGACAGTCTATGTCACTGCATAGGTCAGGAATTGAACAGAGACCTGAATAATACACAGAGTTCACATTCTGAATGAGTGAGCTTGTACGATACTAAACGAAAAATAATCAATGAGCGGACAAAGGACAATTGTTTTAAAAATATTTAAAATGGATCAGAAAGTGAAAACAAATCTGTTGACAGTGAAAACAAATCTCTTAAGACCATGAAAAGAGAGCTGGATAAAAAGAAAAGAACCTTGTAGTATTACAAAGGTTGTTTACCTCTCACTGAAACAGATTCTTTCTTTTGTACCTTATGTCTGAGTTCAGATCAAGGATTTGAAAGGTTCCTTCTTCGGGGCCATTGCTGATCCTCTACAAGTGAAGTTGTCCCAGGTGATCTCCCCCATCACCATCCTGGCTTCCCGTTTGTTTCTGTATAGGCTTTGGGAGGAGAAAAAATTCTTCATGGATATTCTTAGTGAGGAATAAACAGGAAGAGACAATAACCTCTAATAGTTTATAAAGGTTCATATAATAAAAGCATTAAAGAACAATGAAAGAAATGTCTGCCTTGGCAGAGAACTATATAGTGGTACAGTTTTGCATTAGTTAACAGCTCCTAACACTAACTGCCTTAAATCAGCTTTTAAAGTAGCAAACAGTTGAGTGCATTTTAAAGTTGAACTTTTATCACTGGGTCTTGGCTCTATTCCCAGCAAAGAAACACAAAAAATAACTTGTTTAAGGGCTCTGAAAAAATTCAGATTTGCTTTCTGATGCTTGATTTCTACTTGGGGAAAATAATTCCTGAGGCCATCAGTTTCATTCTGAGATTAAATGGAATAAAGAGCCTGAGGAATCCAAATAAACATGCCCCAAATTGCACATCAATGCAGAGGGGCTGCCACCTGGTAAGGGGACAGGACTGCTCGCTTCCTTTGGCTTCCTCTGACTCTCCCATCAGTCATTTATGGCTGTATGCATGTCAGAAAGTGCTTGACTCAGAGTCCTCTCTGGGCCTGATGGGATGCTTCTGCGGCCTTGCTGTTCCTTGTTTTCTTCAGAGCGGGTGGATATGGGAGGTCTGGGCTGCAACCCTCACAGTGGTGCTTCTGAACATGAAACTGAGGATCTGTTTTACATGCTCTGCAAGGTAGCACGAGGGCTGAGGATGGTTGATAGCAGGGTGGTTTTGGAGGACTGGGTAGGGCAGAAGGATGACCTGGTGCAATCTTGTCCCTAGTGTCCACTGCGTGAGCTAAGGAAAGAGGAAATTTAAATGCTATCTGCTGTATATATCCGTGCACCAGTACATGCTGGTGGCCTCCTAGCTGGAAAGCAGCTTGGCAGATAAGGACCTGGAGGTCCTGGTGGACACGGGGTTGAACACAAGCCAGCAATGTGCCCTTGCCGCAAAGAAGGTGAATGGTATCCTGGGCTGCATTAAACAAAGTATTGCCAGCAGGTCAAGGGAGGTGATCCTTCCCCTCTAGTCGGCACTGGTGAGGCCACACCTGGAGAGCTGTGTCCAGCACTCTCCAGTGCAAGAGAGATATAGACATACTGGAGAGAGTCCAGTGAAGGGCCACTAAGACAATTAGGGGACCAGAGCATCTCTCCTATGAGGAAAGGCCGAGAGAGCTGGGATGGTTCACCCTGGAGAAGAGGTGGCTCGAGGGGATCTTATTAATGTATACAAATACTGAAAGGAGGGCACACAGAGGACAGAGGCAGGTCTTTTCACTGATGCCCAGTGACAGGACTAGAGACAATGGGCACAAACTGAAACACAGGAGGTTCCCACTGAACACCAGGAGACACTTTTTTTACTGCGGGGGTTACTGAGCACTGGCACAGGTTGCCCAGAGAGGTTGTGGAGTCTCCATCCTTGGAGATAATCAAAAGCTATCTGGACATGGTCCTTGGCAACTGGCTGTAGGTGGCCCTGCTTGAGCAGGGGGGTTGGACCAAATGACCTCCAGAGGTCCATTCCAACCTCAGCCATTCTGTGATTTATACTAGTAAATAAAAAGATCCATGGCTAGTTATCTGGCCCTCAGGCAAGTGGTATGGCATAGGTCATGTCCATACCATGTCCTTACCAGCTAAATTCTCTTCCCCCTCCTGAACACAGTGGTTTCATCTGTGCTACGTACTGGGAGCAATCTCTGGCGTATGCTCCCTTCTGAGAGTGGCTACTAGTTAGCCTGGGCCAAAACCATGCCTGGCAGTGTACTAATGAGCTGGACTGTATCAATGATTGTGAGACCGTGCTTGAGCCTATGGTCAGTGTATGTCAATGTAGTCTATCAAATGTATTCTCCATGTTCCAACCATGTTAGAGGAAATCAGCATAGTTACCAAGAGATTTTTAGATACAGGTTTCTTCCCTCTGCATTTGTTCTTCATTCGTGGATATTAAAAGCATCCTACCTTGCCTCACAACTTTCCTGGCTCCCCCATGATAGTCTGCGCTTCCTGGTGTTTTCCTGATCCTGTCCAGGGGTTTTGCCTGTGCTTTCACAAATCATCACTTGGTTCAAGGGATTTTACTGGAAGGTTGGTGCTGAGGCACCTGCTTTCTTTTCCTTAACAGGTAGCTGAGGCTATGTAGCACTGCCCTGGGACTTACCAGTTGGTTTCTGCTGTGTGGAGAATTGATTACAAAGGTGTGAAGCAAGTCAATCACATTCCTAATGGTGGCCCAGTGTGGAGGCTAACACTGGCACAGCTTCCCAGCTGCTGACTTGACTGGAGGGAGAGGGGAGGGGAGAAGTTCAGGAAGAGAAAGGCAATAAAAAGAAACCATGGAAAAACAAGATAAATGCAAAACCAGAAGGAGAACAAGAAAGAATAAAAAGAAGAAGGAAGTATTCTAGAAAGAAAATAGTGCTAGAAAGAAGCCTAGGGTTAGCAGAGCAGAGAAAGGAAACAGAAGAATGTGATGGAATAAACATATAAAACAGAAAAGAAAGGGAAAAAGGAAACCATACGTTCTTTCTTTACATTCTTTTACATATATCTTTTCCTACTAACGCATGCTCTAAGCACTGCGTAATGAGCTACATCCCTAGATTTGTATTTTGCAGTAGTTCTGGTACACGCATTTTATAGCTTTCAACAGCATTCTAGCTGAAGCAGAAGGAGCTTGTAGCATTTTTCTTCCTTTTTGTCTCCCAGTGCCCTCTCAACATTTCCTACGTTCTGCTGACAGTAGGCAGAAGGGTTATTTGGCACCATTCGCCCACTAGATTGAGTGCAAATGCATTTTGGCAGTGATTCCTGGTAAACTGCATATGCTTTGCACATGGCCCCTTCCCTGTAAAGTTTTGGGTAATATTCCACTAGTTTTCTCTCTCATTTATGTTTCCTTTCCCTGCGTAGCCAGACTGTGTGAGAATGAACATTGGTATAGTGCTTACCTTTTGCTAGTTTACTGTATGTTTAAAGCTCACCCACACTGATGTATGTTTTTGCCTCCCTCTTCTTTGCCTTATCTGTAGAATTTTTTTCCTGTGTTACATGCAAATAGGATAGAAGCTTCTGCACAAGGCAACATGTTTTAACATGGCACTGAGAAAATGACAGTAATGTTTATTGAGTGTACAAATTCTGCAGTATTTTCACCCAGGCTGTGTACCATTTTCTTCATTTTTGAAGAGTGTGCAAGGTTCTGTTTCTTTGAAGAAAGGAGAAAACAAGGAGACAATGTATTTGCTTGCAATTCCAAACCTCTTGAGTTGTCCAAAAGCTCTTTTCTCAGTGCTGATCCAGGCTATTTCTGGAGCTTGCTTTTCAGTCTGTTTTTGTGGTATCCCCTTCTTTCTCTCTTGTTCACTGCTCACTTGGTCAAAGAACAATCAGCTCAACCCCTTTGCCCACATAGTTCAAATCTGGAGGATCCGTAGATAAGTCGTGCCTTCAGAAAATGTCTTCCTTGTATCATTTCAAACACTGTTACTGTGATGAAAAACTGATGCTTACAAGCTGCAAAATGGTGACCTTTGGTCGTGAGAGATGTAGGCAAGGCATTCTGAGTGATATTCTCTGTCCCTTAAATAAACAGTTCTTCTCTCTATATCTCACTTTTAGTACAAAGATTTTAGGAATCTGTGTTTTGATAAGACGCTTCACTCTTACCATCTTTATTGTTCATTTGAACTTTATTTGAGTGGTACAGCCGCCTAAAAAAGAACTAAAGCTTCCCACTTCCCAAGGCAGCTATCCTTTATGTAACTTTTAGGAGTACTGAATGCATATCTACTGGTAACTCATCATATTTTAGCTTTTGTTGAAGCAAGGGGACTATTTCATTACTCATCTAGCTCTAAGATTTGTTGCTAACATTGTTAAACCAGAATTTTTGCATGGCTAAGCTACATCTTCCCTATACTATGACGGTGTTCTTCCTGAAGAATCTTCAGTTAGCTAACTGGATTATTTTTTGTCTGCATGCATTGTTTGAAAGGATTGCCAACTGTCCTGGAAATGCAATTACTTCCAGTGTGGTGATTAGCAATACACAGGATTCTACTGTTTTCCTATCCCAGTTTCGTTAATTTGGTAAATGTAACAACAGCACGGAAGTGCAGGAAGTCTGTGTCACCAGCCTGAGCTGCAAAGGTGCTCATGTTGGCATGGCCTGAAAGTATGCAAGGGATAAAATTCATGTGTTGCATAGTTCTTTTTGTGCAAGTAGTTTGAAGGGAATGAACTGACCATGCCACCTCTGGTCTTACTTGTATAGCTGTAGACACCATGGCCCATTGATGTAGCCAAGGGCAATGTGGGAGTGACTGGGCATGCAAGAGCACACTCCAGATCTGCTGCAAGAGATGCTGAGATGTAGTTAGAGAGTCACAAATGTCACAGAGTACATTTAAGGGTTTGGGTTTTATTTGTCTTTGGAGAAAATTATATTTATTGGTTTTATTACATAAATAATTGCACAATGGAAAAATACATGTATTTGGCTAGGAAGGGGTTTGCAAAAGCATATGAGCATTCTAACCTCACTCCCTTTGAGTCAAAGTAGGACCCCCAACTTCTGCATTTTTGACTATCCTCCTCAAAACCTGACAAAGTGTCTGTTCCTGCTGTACTTAGATATGGGGGAACGTGAATGAGAATTTGTACAGAATATAGTCACTGCTGTCAATAATCTCCCTTGAATCTTTCCATTGATCTCAGTAGGAATTATACCAAGCCTTTGTTAGGCACATAGCAGATTGCGGTGCCTATCGCTCCTGATATTTGGATTGGTTTTGTTTCTATCAAGTATGTCTGTTGTTACGAAAAACTATCTGTGAATTTGTCCTTCCCAGAAGAAGCAGTTCTGATGAGGCGTGTACGTGGTTCTTGGGTTGTGTTACTTTGCAAGTCAACACTTTTACAGAAATAACACCTTCTCTGAAGATTTACAGTAAATAGATGTGCTAGACAAAGGTTGAAGGCAATTAGAAATGTGGTGATGTGACCAACCAAGAAGATCTACTGTACTGTAGATCAGTGGGTAAATTTGGTACTACAGTCTGCTTGCAGTACCTGTATTACCTGGTTTTCAACTGAGAGTCCTGATCCATACTGTTGGTTGTTTTGGTTGGTTTTTTGTTTCTGTTTTTTTTTTTGGTTTTTTTTAACAGAAGCAATTAAGATTTCTAGTGTATTTAAAATGACTTGAAGTAACAAGAATATTACGGTTTCTTTTTTTTGTGTTTGTATTTACTTTCACAGCATTAACAATATAAGGACATGACTGAATAATTCATGTCTGTTTTACTGAGGCATTCTCCCAAGCAACCAAAAGCTTTCCTAATGGTTTGCCTAGACAGCGATTCCAGTCTCTGCTTGGAATGTTTGATTTGCAGTGCCCCACCACTGTGCTAATGTGGTTTTCTTTCATAGCTATCTCAGTCATATAAAATTGTTGCCCTACCTATAGACAGATAAATACTTTCCGTTCTTTGGTTCTGTCAATTCATATGAATATTTCATGCTGCTGCAAGTTGATCCGGATGTTAGCATTAGTGAACATCCTTTTCTCTTTGACTTTACCACTCTGATATTCAGTCAGCTCTACCATTTTTAAAGAAAAACACTAATCAATTTGCATATATTTTTCTGCTGTAGACAAGCCATATACATATATGAACTTACGTACCATATTTCGGCTATGTCTTCTTACCTCCATTGTCATCTACCTTATTGATTTGGGTTTATGTGGCAAGGTTTTGGTAGTGGGGTGGCTACAGGAGTGACTTCTGTGAGAAGAAACCAGGGGCTGCCCCCCATGTTGGACAGAGCCAGTTCCAGCTGGCCCTAAAATGGACCTATTGCTGGCCAAAGCTGAGCCCATCAGTGACACTGGTAGCACCTTTGTGATAACATATTTAAGAAAGGGTAAAAGACGTGCAGCAACTGTGAGAGAGGAGTGAGAAAAATGGAAGAGAAGCAGCCCTGCAGCACCAAGGTCAGAGAAGGAGGAGAGGGAGGAGGTTCTCCAGGCGCCAGGGCAGAAATTTCCCTGCAGCTTGTGGAGAAGACCGTGGTGAAGCAGGTTGTCCCCCTGCAGCCCGTGGAGCAGGTGGATGTGCCCTGAAGGAAGCTGCAGCCCATGGAGAGCCCACGCTGGAGCAGTCTCCTGGCAGGAATGGCAGCCTGGGGAGAGGAGGCCACACAGGAGCAGGTTTTCTGGCAGGACCTGTGGCCTATGGGGGACCCTCGCTGGAGCATTCCATTCCTGAAGGACTGTACCCCATGGAAAGGACCCATGATGGAGCAGTTCTTGAAGAACTGCAGCCGGGTGGAAGTTCATCTTGGAGAAGTTCATGAAGGACTGTATCCTGTGGGAGGGATCCCATGCTGGAGCAGTGTGTGGAGGAAAAGGTGGCAGAGATGAAGCAATATAAACTGACCACAACCCCCATTCCCCATCCCCCTGTGCTGCTCAGGGCAGGGGGAGGAGGTAGAAGAGTCAGGAGTGAAGTTGAGCCTGGGAAGACAGGGGTGGGAGGAAGGTGTTTTTAGTCTTGGTTTTCTTGGGGGGGTTGTTTCTCACTATCCTACTCTGTTTTTAATTGGCAATGAATTAAATTAATCTTCCCCAAGCCAAGTCTGTTTTGCCCGTGGTGGTAATTGATGAGTAATCTCCCTGTCCCTACATCAATCCATGAGCTTTTTCATCTTATTTTCTCCCCCTGTCATGGTAAGGAGGGGGAGTGAGAAATCCATGAGCTGGGCACCTGACATCCAACGAAGGGTAACCCACCCACACTTACCTAAAATGGTCCCTTGTGGTCTTTTAGGCAGACCATATTTATGGATTTACTTTACTGAGTATTTACCAAGAAATGTAATTGGCTGTCAAGGGAAGATGAATGCTTTCTCACTCCCTTGTTTGTACTCTGTATTTGAATGCACAGAAAAGATTCACAGAAACTCATGGTCTCAGGCACCTGATTTGAGCTTGTGTAAAATCTGAAAATTCCCTCCTAACTTTCAGCTGTTTTCTTGTCCTCTCTACCTCTGAGCAACAAGCAGAAAAATCTGGCTGTGGCAGGACTTGTTTCTAGAGCATTTGTCTCTATTTCAACCAGAAGTCTACCTTTGCAACACTGGAACTAATTATCTGGGCTGAAATCTCTACCTATTCTGATGCGTCCCTTAAATCCCCCATCTCAGGCACTCAACGAATGCTGTCCTTTTCACATTCTTTGACGTTCTTTTACAGGGCAATGAACAGTGGTATTGCGATGCTTGCTGACACATTAACTGCTAATATTAACATCAGTCTACTTTTAGCTAAGACAGCCATGTAATTACTTAGATGAGATGAAAACCATCTCTTAAAAGGGGTCTCTGTTCCCAATAAGCTATGTTTGCTTGCAGCAAAGGTGGTGTGCCAAAACATTGTCTGAAACAAAAATATTCTGGTATTGGTTGGTGGGAAGAGAAGGGGTATTCCAGGCAAACAAATTGCTTATGTTTAGTGAATCACATTTTTTAAATAAGCTTTGCAGATGTATGTAACCAATGAAACCTGCAAAGTCTGCTTCTTCCCTTGCAAGTCTTGGAATGGAATGGGACAATACCCACTGCCTTTCTCCTATTCCAATCAGCTCAAACTAGACTGAGGATCTGTAAAGCTAAAAGTCTCTCCATCTGCCACCCAAATTACAGAGCAAGGGATTCCATCCAGTGGACAGGCTGAGCTGCAGGGGCAAAGAAATCTGGGTGCATATGTCCCTCTTTTGGTGTGAATTCTCAAGTGCTTAGTAAAGTCTGAGCCAAACAATGATTTAGATAGGAAGAGCTAAAAATCAAGCTCAAATGAGTCTGCCGAGCAGGTCTGCACCTGGCTTATAGATCCTCTCCCTCTCAGTGAAAGCCAGTCCCTCAATGATATGTCCATGGTCTTTAAACATTACCAGGGCAGAATGAGGTGCCTTAGGTGGGACCAGTTCTTGCTGTGCCGTGATTCACCCTAGCTGGCCATTGCCTATTGTCAAATGCTGAAAACAGAGGCTCCTTTTTGGAATGGAACTGCCTTAATCCTTGTTTACCAGCAAGTATCTCCGGCTCTGGCCAGAAAGCTGCTGATGAATAGAGTATGAGTGTATGGGGGTGAAGCAGTTTGTTTCAGGGTTCTGCCTAATTTACTTCCACAACTACAAGCAAGAATGAGGCCTTAAATCTGAGGCTCTAAAATCATCAGAGAACTTCCACTTGTGATGTCTGTGTGAGATAATGGGTTCAGTCGCTTGAAACTGAGCACAGTTTGACAGCAAGGGAAGGAAGGAGGGGAAGGTAAAGTGAGCCTTCTTGCATGAAAGCACTAATATGCTCCAGAAGTCATGGTGGAGACTTTTAAATCTCCAGTTCACTCCCAAATGGCTTGATTTTAATAGTCTGTCCAAACCCATTTGACATTCCTTTCAAGTCCTTCAGGGCATTCAGATTCCACAAGCATTTGTTGTGCTACCTAATTAATTTGAAAGACTGCTTAGTCCCAAGAATAAATTGATGAAGTTTTACAAAGGTTGATCTTTGATAACAAAGCTGAAGGTGCTTCAAATAAATCAAGTGTAGGAAGTCACAAATACATTACTTTTCTAAGAGAATCAGTGCAAAAGAAATAAGCTGTGTAGTGCCCTTTGTTGGGATTGTCCAAGGCAGTGCTCAGTGACCTTTTATATTACATCAGACTCTTGTTTATAGTAGAAGCTGTTTGAGTTTATTCATTCTGAATATAGTGCAGCCACTGGCTTCCTATCTTACTCTCTCAGCCAAATGTTCCAGAGGAGCAAGACAGCTGTATTCCCTTTCCCAAATAGTACTACCCCATGGAGCATGGGACTTGCCACACAGATGAGAGACATGGTGGAGTGCATCACAGCTCCCTTCTGCCTGTCTGCCTCTGTAAATCATGAATGCATAAAGGGAAGGGCGTACGGTGCCCACTTAGGTCTCATCCCACATAGGGCCAAGGCCTACCTGAATCCTGAAAACGGGAAGCATGGCCATGCTCTGAAATTTAGCCATAATCTGTGAGAGCTACATATTTTCCAGTGCAACAGTCTCCAGGTCGCACAGCACAATGTCTAGGGAACTTGTTGGGAAACTCAGTACAACAGCCAAGAACTGAGTTGGTCTTGAGTTGTTCCCAGGACGTGCTCATGATAGACTGGGATTCCTGCCCGTGAGCAGCAATGTGTCCCTGAAGCAGCAAGGGCTGATCCTTCTCCATAAGGGACAAAAACAGGGGAGCGAGCACAACAGCAAGGCAGGCAGGGGCAGGAGCCTTGGCATGGGGCGGGGAGGGGAGCCTCTGCTGAAACTCCTTGCAGCTGGGCTCCAAGGGTCACCAAGGCTCCTCAAACAGCTCGCTCTTCTCAGAAAGCTGGCCTTGAGTGCAGGCAGCTCAACTCCCAGGATGAGTAAAGTGTGTGCTCCAGACACAACACTGTGCAAGCAGATGTTCACAACCTCAGACTGGAGTAATATTGTTGCCCTGAGGGACTACTAGGCCTTAACTGCTCTGAACACATTTGCTGAGGGTGCATCTTGTGCCATCATTTAAGTTGCTGGGAAAGATACTGAGTTTCGGCACCAGTGATAACCTGATATTGAGCCATTGACTATGGCTGGGACATGAGGGCACTAATAGTCCTTAATGTCCCTGACCAGCCTCACCTGGGGCCTCCACCCATGCCTTCTGCCCGTGATCCCAGGAGCTCTATTTAAGCTCAGGCTTGGACCTTCAGTCCTGGCCTGAGCTATGTAACAGGTATGCCTATCTCCAGTCCTGTCTCTGGCCTTGCTTTCTTGAGAGGTCTTGGGTCAGTATTTTGGGTAGCTTGTCCCTTTCTCTTAGATGGATATTGGACCCATATTGTAGCATTATCTCCAACCCTGTCTCTGGCTTCATCTCCTGCGTGGGTCCCCAGGTTGGACCCTGGACCTAGTTCATTACCTTGCCTTGTCTGGGACTGTCAGTGGACCTTGTTATTACCACCATGTGCCTGCCATGTTCAAACCCTCTGGGAATGTGCCCTGGTGAGTGAGGGCGCTTCCTGTGTTGTGGTCACCTTTGCTTCCTGGCTTGTTGTCCCTTGTGGAGCGGCTCTGCTCTTGCTGCTCTCCTACAGGTAAAAATGGAACTGGAGGGCTGTTGGTTTTATTCTCTCTTCTTGTCATGAGTACAAAGTTCAAACAAATTAGGGTGTCCTTTTATATAAAAAGGACAAGAAAATCTACAATCTAAATGAAGAATAAAGGATAATATTAAAGGAGAGGAATAAACAGTTCCAATTGTTAAGTACTTACCATTTTGAATCTGATCTAGCTTTTATGTGCCTGTGCAAATTGTCTTTGGCAGTAAGTTTTTGACAGCACTGTGTACTCCAACGATCCCTCTCAAACACTGTGTTTTCTGTTGTTATTCTCCTCAGCTGTGAAGATTTCCCACAAGGAGCAATTCTGAAAAGGTCTGTAGCCATGGTGAGGAGTCCAGAGGAAAAAAGAGTCCTGCAAGAATAAGTGATGAGACACTTCAGTCTACTTCTGTGAAAGGTAATGATATTTATGATAAAAAGAAATTGTACTATATTGGAGCTGGTCATCCCTGCAAGGTAAGGGGGATGAGTCTGTGCTATGTGGTCACAGGGAAGGCTTAACTCACAGCAAATCATACTGTGAACACACAGTACACCCCTCTCATGTTTTTTGGTTGTTGGTGTTGTGGGTTTTTGTTTTTTTTTTTTTCATGTCCCAGTGCTGGAAAATGATTTTTCAAATGGTTTTCTTCAGTGCAGAACTTGCCTATTTCTCAGTCTTTAAAACCTACAGCCTGCTCAACTGCATGCAGCAGCCCCATTTGTGCCTTCAGCTTTGCCTTTTTGACCATGACCTATGATGGACAGAATAATGGTAGTAGCAAAAGCTTATTTCTGAGCTTATCTCTAGTAACCGCTAGTCTTCGAGTGCTAAAAGAGAAACATGGATATAGCAAAGATTCTTGACTGCTGTTTTCATGACACTAAGCTCAAGCACAATTAACTGAAAAAGGAAAATGGTCACATACTGTGCAAGAATATGCCCAGAAGGGCAGGTGCTTTGTACCAAAAACTGCCCTGAGAGGTTTCCAAAGATAATTAATATTAGCCTAATTGCCCCATTGAAGTCAAGGGGGAAGCCAGAGTTTGGCTATGTACAGTTTATGGCACATAAGAATTTGTAATGATACAAGAATACTGTTATTCCCTACTAGCAAAAGGCTTTTACTGGACTCTGAGCTTCTGACAATGACTGTACTATGTATCAATATAGCAAAAGCGCTATAACCCAATCACTGTGATTTTTGCCAGTAAAACTGATATTGTGTGAGGAAATTCTGTAGCTCATCATGTTTCTAGGCTAATGTCTACGTTAGCTTCTTTACTGCAAATATTCAGGGAGTGATTGGTGTGCAACAAATTGGCTTTATGGAGAAGGGGGACGTTTAAGAGACAGTGAAGGACCCAGATGTCTTCTATGCATTTGCTTTAGCAACCTCAAAGACACTAACTCCCCAAACAGAGAAGCAAAGGCCTGGGGGAGTTGCAGAAAGCGGAACCATAGCTTAAAGTATATGACAGGAAATCCTTGGTGAGGCTGGGTATGGAGCCCTCACAGGGTCTCCTAATGGGCAGGAGAAGGAGACACCTTGTGTGGAGTGCAAGGGGAAAGCACAGTTGGGGAAAGGACATAAAGAATAGCAGAGCAAAGCTGGGTTTGCGGAATACTGGGTGGCTTTGATGCAAGAAGCTCACAAAGTTGTGGGTGTGTGAGCTGTATGTTAGAAAGATTTAGAGGGTTGCTGAGAGAGTCTTAGGGCCATAACTGGGTGAAAGGCATATAGCAGTTGGGATCCCATATGGGCATCCCTCCACAAGAGGCGGGAGGGAAGGTAAGGGAACCTTGATGGGGAGAGATATAAAAAGGCTTGTTATAGGAGAGGACTGGGGCACAAACAGGGCTCTTTTTGGGAAGGTTAGTGGGAACAAATTCCCTCTGTAGCATGAGGGACAAAAAATGACTGTGATGGGGAGTGCATGAGCACAGGGGCTCTTGATTAGGGAAACTGAATTGAGTCTGGGTAAATCAGAATGTTAGAGCACTGGTGTAAGGGCAAACATTGCACTGAGTCTGAGACATGGAATGGTGAAAAGGGAGGTGTGGAAAAAGAGGAGAGCAGCCCCTGTATGCATGTACAAGCACAAGGCAGGGGGTGAACCCTTGTTAGGTAGTCATGTCCAGGGATATATGAATGTTTTGACAGTGGTGGACTGTAGTTTTCCTTCTGTTATAACTATGTGATTGGGAGGTTTTCGGTTCTGGTACTTGCATAAATGTGTATGGCATCAATGTCAGATTCTCTCCACTGTTCTATGTTGAAGTTCTTAGCAGATGTGATTTCCAAACGTCCCTGGCAATTGTGGAAATCAGTTGTAAATAATGTTTTCCTGGATCTGTTGAGGCAGAATTGTCAGTAATGCACTTAAAGTAATAGTAAAAAGAAGACTTAGGGAAGGAAAAAGTATTTAACTTTGTTTTAAACTGTCAGCATTTGTCTTCACGCTGTTTTCTGTCTTAGTACTTAATACAATTATCAACCTGTATTTCAGATGTGCCTAGATGGCAGTTTCAGAACTATGAACCTAACAATCCAGTTCTTTTTATTTCAGATCTCTCTTATTTGTGTACACAGGAGAAACTCTTATTTTTGAGCAATTAGAAGCACATTTATTCACTGTGGGGTTAGCAAGAAAATACGTGTGGGTAGAATTTTCAAGAGCACTTAGGAACCAAAGTCCTGTGGTTTCGAAATATTCTGTAATACTGAAACTGTTTTATGAAACCAGTTTTCTGAAATTACTGTAATATTTGAGGGAAGGGCACTAAGCAAGCTGTCATGGGAAAAGGTGGGCTGCTCGTAACGGTTGTGGCTGGAGAGCTCACAAGGCTGAGTATTTCCAGGGCTCTGAATACATAGCTAAACTTGCTCGAAGATTCAGCAGTGTGAGCTGTGGCTGGATACAGCAATATTTAACTTTCTGTAGGGAGCGGCCAAAAATAGAGGAATACAAGCACTCCGGCACAATATTTATTCTCTAAATTAAATATCCTCATTGTTAGACATCTGTATTTTTAATTCTGTTCTCTATTTAAACATCTGTTACAGAAAATTTCATGCCGCCTTATTTCTGTTTGCAGCTTCCTAGCTCCAGATGTTCCCAATGAAATGGGAATAAGTCTGCATAACCAAACAGTCCTGCTGATGGTATTGTGATAGGTCTTCGGCATCTATGGCAATTTGAGTCTTAAAATACACTGAAGTGGATCATCCACAAATTACACTGAAGCATTTAGGAACTTGGTTTCCTTTAAAACTGAATCAAATAGGGATGAATGTTCCTCTTCCCCTGACCTTGTTATTGTATTGTCTGAATGTTATCCTTGTTGCTTTCTGGCTAAGGACTGTTATCTGTGAAACTAAGACAGGGGAGGAGGGAATGTAGGAATTGTTCCAGGAAAATATTTTTATATGTCAATGGATCTTTAGCTGATGGAAGAAGTTATGCCTGATTTATTAGCACCAGCAACTCAGCCTAGTGCATGAACTTGCCATGTAAACATTACCATGCAGATAAGCTTATAACCATATAGAGGGCCTTACTACTTCAAATCAAAATTAACTGTATAATAAAAATTACTCTTGTATCATTGTGTTCTTGTACCTGTAGCTATATTAGGCTTTTTAAAAGCATTTTCACTGACTTAGTTCACATTGACGTTTTTAGCTACTTTGAGGCTAGAGTGCTACAGGTAATGCAGATCATGAACAGATAAGACATTTATTGATGCTTGCCTTTTAAGACAGAAATTTGGAGTATGAAATCAAAAGAAAATGTGATGGTGAAAAGGATCTAGGGGGTCCTGGTGGGCAACAAGCCAGAAATGCACCCTTGCAGCTAGAATGCCAACAAGATCCTGGACTGCATTAGAAACAGAGTTGCCAGGCTGAGGGAGATGATCCTTCTCTTCTGCTCGGCACTGGTGAGGCCACATGAATAAGGGCTTGGAGCATCTGTCATATAAGGAGAGGCTGAGAGCTGGGACTGTTCAGCCTTGAGAAGAGAAGGCTTGGGGGTGACTTATCAGATGTTTAGACACCTTGATGGAAGAAGAAAAGATGGAGCCAGACTCTCCCCAGTGGTTCCCAGGACAAGGGAACAAGACAAGAGGAAATGGCTGCAAACTGAAATACAGGAAATTACAGCGAATTCTATTTAAACATAAGAATAGTCTCTTTTGCTTTTAAATTGTGGTCAAGCACTGGAATAGGTTGCTCAGAGGTTGTGTGTGCAACCTGCTGTAGTCCACCCTGCTTTGAGTGTAGGGTGGTTGGACCTGGTGGTCTTCCAACCTCAGCCATGCTCTGACTCTGCAAGTCTGTTCTCCAAATCTGTTCTTTACATTTGAACGTTTTAAAGCCTTTTGGGAAGTACCTCGTTAAAATACAAAGAACAGGAAGACAAACTCAAAGCTTATCAACATGAATGGGAGCTTTCCTTTTGAATGAATAAATTTATTTCCTACATTAATAAAATCATACTTAAATTATAGATAAACAAATTATAATATCCAGCCCTGCTAGGGAATGGAAAATGGTTCAGGAATTTGATATTATCCTGTTCTTATGAATCCTTTATTCACCTAGGTGACTTTGTGAGGGATAGTCCCATTAAATTGGTTATGAGCAAAATTGATACAGTTAAGTCAATGTCTGCAGGATCTGGGCCTTAATAGACACATTCCTGTCTTTTGGCTTAGCAAAGGTGGTATTTCAGTCATGGTTTTCTGACCAATAGTACAGTTTAAGGGATACATTGGACAAATTGATGACGTCATACAGAAATAATCCAAAGGAGGATAGATGTTCAGTCGTTTGTTGGGTGGTAGCCCTAACTGCACAGAAAATATAACCTCTGACTTAGAAATTCAAGCTTGGCTTGTAGTGATTTCAGGAAACCAAGGAACATTTTTTTTTTTTCTTTGAAAAAAAGAGGTGCCTAAATTAACATAAGGGAAGAGGTTATTAGGTTCCTTAAATTTTCAGGCTAAGAAGGACACTAAAGCATCTGTTTGGCTGAGAATGCTCTGAGGAGATTCCCATGTCACAGGCATTGCTGATACCGGAGTCAACTATATATGATCTGAGGTTGATGCCATATGGAATGCCAAGCACACAGCCTTAGCTTAGTGCTACCCTTGTCCTTACGGCATCTCATACTTGCAGTGCTCAGGTGAGTGGCTTCCCAACTGCATCACTGGGAGATTTTTTTTTAATGTGAAGGTAAGATGAGGATCAGCCGTCTTTTGTCAGTGTGTTTCTTGGTGTCGCATTCCTTTGAAAGAGCTAACTGTGATTTAAAAAAATGTCTGCTCTGAATAAATTGCATGCTTGAGCTATGTTCTCCCTTTGAATGAATAATGAATGCAACAAAAATTCTTCTTTGCCGTGTTAAGATACCAGTAGTATTACAGATTTCACTGAAGCATGAAGAACTTTTTCAGTTCTTCTCTCTTCTGAATAATAAAGTAGCAATTAAAACATGAGAGTATTTATATGGTGAGGCCCAGATTAAGACAGCTGAATATTCTTTCCAATTGACTGGAGCAATAAGAGGTGGATGAGATGAAA
>NW_009202042.1:0-507 GCF_000690835.1 Fulmarus glacialis | reverse complement strand
AGGAATTGTAAGAGAAATATGAAGTATAGTGTGAGTGTACTTTGCTGTGTATGTCTTGCATCTCAGCTGGATCGGGATGCCAATGGGTGGGATACCAATGTCAAAAATCAGTCTTATTTCCTGCTGGTTTAAAGGCCTCAGCTCAGCAAGTCTGAAGTCTGCTCACGATACTCAAATATAGCCCAATTATCGCAGCAGCGGCACTAAGCACTGTCCAGTAGTTTAGTACCTTGCTCTAAGACCAGGTTGTTCTGCTTCTGTTAACCCACCCAGGCAGCCTTTCCCTGAGGCCTATTCTATTTTCAATAATAGATTATTAAGCGTAAGGAGACCATCTCTTCTAGTAAAGCCCCTTGAGCAGTCTCCTTCTCTGTGTAGGTGGCACTCGGCTCTATTGACACAGGTGTCATAGAAACATTCTGCACCTGATGTTCCTCTTGATCCTCCTGTTATGGTTTGAATAGTCTTGCTTTGGTTACATGTATAACTATTCCTCCCCACCCCACC
>NW_009202041.1:12380-25931 GCF_000690835.1 Fulmarus glacialis | reverse complement strand
CAACCTTTATGATTCTATGATTCTATGATGAGAGGCATCTTGTGACACTGGTCAATGTTCCAATTCAAGACATTGGGCTAAAACTGAGAGTATAAGATGATATTTTTGGCAAATAATTTATTCAGCAAAAATACAGCATTAAAACAAGCAGAACTGTTTGTGGATTTAGGATAAATTTAATAAACCTGAGTCAGCAAAAGCTAGTGCGTAATGATTTCCCCTTCCATAATGAGTGTCCTGCGTGTCCTATGTCTGATTTGCCAGGTCCCATGGATGTCTCAAATGCTGCAGTGCATCTCCAGTGGTAGTAGACATCTATGTTTAGTCATCTGAGCCAAGCCCTTAAACTTTCTGCATTTAAGAGCATAACCTGCTAAATCCTCAGTGGGCTCAGACCAGTGAGTTGTCGACATGTGAGATGTTGGTTTCTGCTCCCTTTATCTTCCTCATTCACGAGCTGCAGCACCCAGCATAGTGCCGCCTGACACAGCGCCCTGCCAGTCTCTACAGAACTTCAGCAATCCAAATAATAAAGTGCAGTGTTCATTGCCAATTCTCTGCCTGGCTCCCTGTGGGGAGGTGGTGACTCGCTTGACTTTGATCATGCTGTAGTGATCATGAATATTTACAGCCAGCTCCTCTGCTGCTAGCTACAGACAAAACACTCTGGAAATGCCAGGAAACCCCGAGTGTCCCCTCTGCCACTTTGGCTTCTTAGAGTATTCCTTCTCCTCTCTGGTGCAGATCAAGTTGTTAGCATGCAAGGCAGTGCCAGCACAGACTGTACTGAGACCAAAGTGACACTGGTGTGTGCAGGGGAGGTCTGTAATGAGCAGAAGTTTGGTAATTAGGCACTTCAGCACCAGTTGCAGTAAAGGGACATTCAGGTACAGATTTATCAGGGAGAAGATGGGAAAGAGAGATGGCAAAGGGGGAGCATAGTCCTTTTGTCAGCATTATTTAGTATGGTACACACTCAGGATCGTATTCTGTACTGCGTACCAGTGGGTGGAAGCATGACCACTGCAAGGCACACACCTTGTCTCTGCAGCACCTTCAATGCAAGTGGACCCACTTATAGTCCTGTACCCTTGAGGAAGTGTCATTTACTCATAGAAAGCACCATTCATCCCCAAATACTGCTCTGGCATCGGTCAGCGTGCCCTTGTATTCCCCTCTAAATGCCATGATGGAAATGCAAATCATTAGGTAAAAACACAGACAGGTTAGATAGCGTGAGTACATGGGGCAATAGGGACTCAGCACTCAGCAAAAGGAGAAGAAAATCTGGACCTGTGCAGCCCTAGGTGGGAAAGCAAAGGTGCCATCATAGCTGGGCAGACGAGAACATAGAAGAGAGGAAAAGCAGGCCACGGATACTGCAGCTTCAACCGAATAAGTGTCAGATTTCTGTCTGTGTGTGTCTCCTTCCATTTGTCTGTGACTGTGAACATCCAAGGCAGGACTGTGTTCTGCTGTTTTGTACAGCCCCTGGTACAGTGGGTTTCTGTGCTTGGCTGAGGCCTCAAGGTGCTGCACATCACTTACTGGTCTAGAGCCAAGCTGCCAGGTCATACACCCTGGCCGCCATTCTGCTGTGTGCCATGGAAAAACCTTCTGTTGAGGGCACATTGTACTTCTGCACAGGGTTTGGACAGTCTTCGCTCAGCATTATATTCTGAGAGGAGATTCCCAGCTGAACACTTCTTACTTGTCTCTCCTCCCAGCTTTTGCTCTATGTGTAGGGGAGAACAGGCACCTGGGCTGCCCAGCACCCAGGGAGTGAGGAGTTGTCTCCACAGTGTAACTGGCTGAGGGTAAGTTTAAAGGTTAAAACATGGGGCAGCCATTTGGCAAATATAACAAAGGTATCTGCAAACTCCCCATGTGTTCAGACAGTTGCTCTCTTCTGCACCAGATTTATCTGCCTGGGCCTGGCTTGGCATGAAGGAAGCAGGTATGGGTATGGTCTAACATGTGCTTGTCCATGAGTGGGCACCATTTGTTGCATGTCCTGTTAACTCCTTCTCTTCCTCTCTCCCCTGCACAGTACAAACAAGTGGAGCAGTATATGTCCTTCCACAAGCTCCCTGCAGACATGCGGCAGCGCATCCATGATTACTACGAGCACCGCTACCAGGGGAAGATGTTTGATGAGGAGAGCATCCTGGGAGAGCTGAGTGAGCCCCTCCGAGAGGTAAGGAGGGGGTGGTGAATGGGCAATGCATGTTCCTGTCATTTTGGGTAGCTGTGGAGTTCCCGGTGTGCAGTCTTCTGTCCCAGTGCTTTGCGGAGGACTCTGTCAGTTGATGGGAGCGGTGGGAGGCCAGCTTTCCCGTTAGCACTGGTTCTGTGTGTGCTTTAATGTCATGCCCAGCAGAGACAGTACATCTATGTGTCTGAGCAGCCATAAAGGCACCATTTTGCTTGGGGCTGTACCTGCTTCTGTGTTGTGCCTAACTTTCTGGGAGAGCAAGGCCAAGGAGAACATGGCCCACAGCTTGGCCACATCTCTGTCGGAGACAGTTTCATTCAGAGGGGGTGACTGTCCTAGCCATTGGTGTATGTCTGGTATTCCCTTGCCTTGGTCACGGCAGAAGTCACTGCTGTGGAGAGAGAAACCGTTGGCATTTGCAGGACTCCTACCCGAGTCTGTTAATTGCTGCAGCACAAGTGATGTCTGACATAAAGGCAATGGGGGCTGCAATATTCAGGCCCTGCCACCCACTCATCATGTGAACAGGTACATCTTGGCACCTTCTGAGGCCATGGCAATGTCCGGCAATGTCCTCCCCATTCCCAAAGAACCCCTGCAGGAAAGCACTCTGGAAAGTGCCTTGCTATTACCTCACACTTCTGCAAAATCCCTTCCCTCCCCTCACACGCACCGCTGCCTGGTACGGCATCTCAGTAAGCTCCCACCTCGTGCTCCCTAATACTAAGCTGTATCTCATGTATTTATATAAACTCTATGCAGTTCCTCTACCTCTACCTCTATGCCTCATCTGTGCCCCATCCATCAGCTGTAGCAGCATATTGAGTCAAAGGAAAGGAGGGGCCTCCTAGCAGGGCCCACACTTGAAAGGAGTCTCTACAGAAAACCCCCTCCCCTAGCTGAAGCCTAGCAATGCAGGTTCTCCCTAGTATATGCCTCTAATATGTTACCCACAAGCACCAGAAGCAGTCTTCCTGCTATCTTTCCCCCCAGTCTTGTACCTCCATAGGAGATAGAAGAGCTGAGGATCTACCAGCCATATATTAAAACTAGTTCTGCCAAAGCCTAAAAGGGCAACCCTGAAAAGAACCCCAGTGAGGAGGAGACAGATGGTTCCCCAGCATTCTTTCTACCTGCTCCAGTCATCCAGATCCTCCTTCCCTGCTTGGCTGGGGAGCGTTGTGCTGAGGTGATTTACTCAATATCACTTTCTGCCACTTTCTGAGTCTGAGCTGACATGGCACAGAGCAGCTCCTGTGCAGTGGAAAGTGCTGTCATACCCTCCAAGTGACAGCAAGCCACAGGAGGCGGCACAGTCCCTGTCTGCTGTATGACAGCTGAACAGCTGAACTGGGTTTTCTTCATCTGAGGTTGATGATCCAGCCCATGCCTCAGTGACTGGTGGGCACCTCTCCCTCCCCTCTCTTGACACTGTCCCCAGCTGCCCAGGATAATTCTCTGTGCGCCTTGGCACATTTGTGCTGTTTAATATCTCATTGACAAGGAAGGGCAACAAAGAATGTAAGGCTGCCAGGGTGAGTTATAACGTTTTCCCAGAGAGGAGCCCTGGGCTTTTTCATACAGCATTTCATCAGTGCTATGCACCTCTCTCACAGTCCAAAGTTCCCTGCAGAAAGAGGTGTATTGTGTGTATTTGGGAGGTTGGGGGGCATCATCCCTGCTCAAAGAGAAAGCATATGAATGAAAGCAGTGAAGCATGGTGTCAAGCTATCAGCTTCAGCTCGCGCTGCTACATGCTCTGAGCATCCAGACCCCATTCCAGCCTGCACTGGGGGAGCCAGACTAAGGGAACAGCATTTTTTTTTTTCCACTTTCTAATGTACAGGTCAAGTGGGGGATCTTCATAGGTTATTAGATGTTGACTAAATATATGTGTGTGTCTTTTCTGCTCCCTGTCCCATCTTTTCTCCCCCCTCCCTCTCTCTCTTTCTCTCTCTTTCTCTCTTTTGCGTCACATCATGGTCAGGAAATCATAAACTTCAACTGCCGGAAGCTGGTTGCCTCCATGCCTCTCTTTGCCAACGCAGATCCCAACTTTGTGACATCCATGTTGACCAAGTTGCGGTTTGAGGTGTTTCAGCCAGGGGATTACATCATCCGAGAGGGCACCATTGGCAAGAAGATGTACTTCATCCAGCATGGGGTGGTGAGCGTCCTCACCAAAGGCAACAAGGAGACCAAGCTGGCAGATGGCTCCTACTTTGGAGGTGCGTGTTAGTGAGTCACCCTTACATAGCGATACCCACTGCGTCCAGGACAGGGTAAGTCCTGGACACACAGGGATGGCAGCATGTGGAACTGATACCCAAGGCACCTACTCCTCCACCCTCTGTCTCTGTTCATCTCACCTGTCTTGCAGCTTCCCCTATAATAAATTGTGCAATGGGAGGTGACTGGGACTCATGGGCACTGCAGGAGTCTAGATAATAAATAATAACAAAACAGAGAAGGGGAACTTAGTTTTTGTAGGTTCATTTCTTTTTGCCCCAAGCAAAGTGACGGACCTGTGAAGGTGAGAAACTAAAGGGAAAAAATGGAGCATTCTCAATTCTCCAAGCACATTTATAGTGTTGCCTAGTCCTACTGTCTGGCATCTATCATGTATAGACATGTGTATAAACACAGAGGAAAAAACATAGTCCATCATCTCCCCAGCCTGTAGCTCAGCAAAATGTCGTGAAGGTCAGCAGGCAGGCGTAATGTATCAGCAGCAGAGCTCTGGAACAGTGAAACTAGCATGAGGTCAGAAAAGAGTGTAAGAGAAGATTTAGGGTATTGCTCTTATGAGTAACACAGAAACACCCTTCCTATCAGAGCCCCATAGAGACCTCACTGACAGCCCAAGACAGACAGTTCTCTGGTAGATGCATGTTTCAGTACAAGCACTGAATGCACCACAATTAATGGCCTACTGAGAGGGGGCGGAATGAAACCCGCTTTTCCTTCCCTTCTATAAGGCGTTTTCTCTATTATAAAATCCCTATCGTGCATTTCCTACACTCTTCTTAGACTCCTAGTTCCTGTGAAACAACCTGTCTGCACCTACCTGAAGTACAAGGATTTTGCACGTCCCTAGCAAGTTGGGTCAGTTTGCTGGGATTTGGAGTTACGGCGTTGGAGCCAGGATACCCTGACTCTGACAGATTTGATTAAAATTGCCCATGACATTCAATGTGTTTTAGATACCATACACACAACTCCTCACACACGTTCAAAGCCGGCATGGTCTCATAAGCATCATTTCCTTAGGAAAGCAGCCTCATAACGCACTTACAACCTTGTAGTGCTGCTATACCAGTGCTTTGGGGTAGACCCAGAATGAATCCTAAGAGTGGTGCTGGTGGATTGACACCCAACATACAGCAGAGAGAAGAGTGCTGACAGTCTTTGGGTCACACCGTCTGTCTTTAAGTGCTTCTCTTAGCTGCCCATACTCTGTGTGTAATCAGTGGAAAAGCAGGACTCGGGAGCTCTGCACTGAGTGTTCAAGGAGGTCTGTGCCCAAGTCAGGCATTTATGGTAGAGTCAAGGGCTTTCTGTTCTGTAACCAGCTGAGCATCCTCCTAGGAGTAGCTGACTGCAGTGTAAATACACCAAGAGTTAGTAGGTGCCGCTACCTTGGCTTTCCCTGACAATCTGTAAGTTTGTGGCACATCTACAAAAAACTTTGAAAACTTTGAAAAGACAAATGTTCCAGATGTGAGGATCAAAATTACTACCAGGCATCAAGGCCCCAGGTCAGCACAGAGCCTTTAGTACAAATCTAGGGAGAGAATTAGCTTCAGTGAGAGCACGGCTTGACCTTCTGCTCCCAGTGCCCATGAGGAGCTGGAGAAATTCAGCTTCTCCACTCTGAATGCACAAATGATATCTTTGATAATCCACCATAACAAAACTTGACTGGCTAATTAGATCATCAGAATCCTGAGGTGCAACTGCATGTAGCAGCTGCCACAACTGAGCCCTCTGGTATTTTTAAATGTTACTGCTTATGCAGAATATTACCACTGTTCATGTTTTCAGTGGGAGTGCAGGTAGAGTCCAGCTAGCAAGGAGACTGGGTGGCAGGCAGGACTGCCCGTGAGCAACAGTGTCAGGTCTTATATCGCAGGGGTGATGGTGTCTATCCCCATGTTCTCAGGCTGGGTCTTTTATTCCAGAAATTTGCCTGCTGACCCGTGGCCGGCGCACAGCCAGTGTGCGAGCTGATACCTACTGCCGGCTCTACTCCCTCTCCGTGGACAACTTCAACGAGGTGCTGGAAGAGTATCCCATGATGCGGCGAGCTTTTGAAACTGTGGCTCTTGACAGGCTGGACAGAATTGGTAAGTAGAAGGCGTGAGGATCTTCTTCCCAGTACCTGCTGCCCTGGCACCCCATCTCCAGGCTTGGTCCTTAGTTCCTTTGCTGGAACTGAAGGAGATCCCAGCCTGTCTCTCCTTGCCTGACTTCAGCTCCTACAAGGAGACCCATTCACAATCAGTTAAATCCACATCCTTCTCTCTCTCACACACATACACATTTCTGCCAGCTCCTGCTTCCATTTGTTTCCCTTTCCAAGAGTTCTTCTTGAAGAACCAAGATCTGCAGTCTGAGGCCATCAGGGCCATGCTGGTGAATTTACTAGATTTTGAATTTTAGCTCAGAATGTGTAAATACCCACAGCCTCCCAGGTTCAAGAGAAAACAGACCAGGCTGTGAGCCCAAAGTCCTGCAAGCAAACGCCAGTATTTCAGCGAAATGTTCTGTGGCAGAAATCATCTCTCAGCATGGAGACATGAGTGTTTGTTAGAGTGTGACCTGATTTTGCAGGGTTGCTGGGTAGGGTATGACTGCATGGGTTATTGGTATTAATTTTTTTTTAAGACAATGTTGATGAGAAAGAATATTCTTCTCTGGTATATCAACGCATAACGAAATGCAGACCATAATGCAGACCATGCTCCTTTTTGGGACAGGTTTTTTTCTGGTCATAGTTGACAAGCAACTGGAGAAGCAGGAAGTGCTGTATGGAAGGGAAAGCTTTGGGTGCTTTCTGATCCTAAAGAGACTCTTGTGCAAAGCCATCAACAAAACACAACCACAAAGCACCTGTTCAGCTGACCATTAGAGTCCAACTATAAATATATTCAGTAGAAATAGGCACCTGATTGAACAAAGACAGGGAACAATTGATAAAAATCTAACCTCCCACAGCCCAAATTAAACACAATTAACCAAAGAGTATTATTGAATTGCTATAGCTCGTAGTGACCCATCCCAGAATGCTCTCCTGTCCCGTGGGAGACATACCCTGTGCTGCAAACATCCTTGTCTAACTAGAGAAGACCAGGATAACATTCCTTGTTCACAGCCAGAGACATTTAACATGGAGAAATTAAGTGACTTACGCAAGGTCATGCAAGAAGTCTTTGCAGAACTGAGTGAGGACTGAGCATTTCAGAGTCCCAGCCTAACTTCTTTAGCTTCTTATTATACATCTCTTAAAACTGCATGAATTTTCATTGCTTTTCAGAATCATAAAGATCAGTGCAGGTCTGAATACAACGCAGAAGGTGAGGAAGATAATGGGGTGAGGATGGTAGGGAATAAGCTGGCATCCCAGCAAGGGGTGCAGTGCCTCAGGGGCTTTTCATGCCAGGAACATTGTATTCTGTGCATCTCATTACTTGCTGCAAATCAGAAAGTGTGACCCCTGAGGAAAAGGTTATGAGCTAAATATGTAGAGTTCGGCAAAGCCCGTGCTAATGAGGCCCTAGTGTTAGTAGCAATAGTCCCATCACTTGGGTTATTTAAATTAGACTGAACAAACCGCTAAGAAAATGTAATGGCACAACCAGGAATGGGCCAGCTTGACATTGTCTCAAATTCTTTGGCTTTAGATGGTCAGTGCTGCTCAGCTTCCTAGCCTGATACTCCCTGTGACTGTGTATACAGGTGGGCAGGGCGTCCTGTGCGCCTTGTCTTTTGCTCTGTGTGCCACTGCACACGTAACTAAAATTCATGGAAAACTCTGAACCAGCATAAAGAACCTCACACTCTTCTTCCCCTAGGAGAAATTCCCTTCCACACTTTGCATCTGCAAAATGTCAACATAAGGTCAGAAGGTGACACGGAGCGATTGGAATAACAGGCCCTTTGGTGCAGAGCTCTGGCATTGTCCTCCCCTCCTTTTGCCATTCTGCTGACCCGAGACAACATCAGTCCCATATAAATGCAGAGACCTTCAGAGTCATACATTGAAAATCCTAGTGCTACCGCTGTTTCCCTGCCAATCAGACTTGAGAGCTGCCTGTTCTCTCAACTTTACATCCTCTACTATTGCAAAATAGCATCTTCATAGCACCTTCCAACCCTGTTGTGCCCAACACTCTTTGGCTGGAATTTCCCAAAAGAGCCTAAGGGAGTTATGTGCACCCTACTGAAATTGGCAGATCCCATGGAAATCCCCGTCTTTATAAGTAAGGCATTTCTTCACCTTCCCCTGAAACATGCACCATCCAGAAAGAGCAGTGCAGTAGCTGTGTAACAGCATGTGACTTTTTAGGGAAGTCAAGATTACTGCATGCTGCTGAGACTCTCTCTGAAAGTAGAAGGATTATTCTAGAGGACTGAAGTTAAGGAAGAGCAGTTCTTAAAAGCCAGGTATAAACAGAAGCAGGACCATATTTTTGGTTCCTGTTACGTCCAGCTCAGGACCTGTACACAAGATGGAAGCGAATGGGAGCCTCTTTCCAAGTCAGCAGTGCATTCACTAACAGCCTTCTACCCAGATGACAACATGTCCTTGAGAAGCCCGTGCCTCACTGAGTACACGAAATGATTCAGAGGGCTCTATCACTATTCTGGTACCAGAATAAGATGCATCCAGTATTCCCCCTGTGCAGTGAGGAATCAAGAGAGCAGGGAGAAAAATCTCAGTCCATCCAGTCACAGTGACTGGAGAGATGTTTACTGGATTACCTGCTATATGGAGGATTTGGAAAGCATGGTCTAAGCTTGTCTAGGTAGCAGGGAGACAAGATGAGAACATAAGACCTCATCCCTTGAAGCAACAGGAGCAGTACTGGTTGGCTGGAGGTGTGATGAGGCATTCACTTTGCAGAGCAAATGCAGTTTGGAAGCCTGTGGCTAGGCAGAGGGGAAGGAGAGGGGCAGATGCACCCTGATCTGTGTGCCCCCATCGCTTCCTGCTGGTAGATGGGCAGTGCAGCAGCATGAAGGGCACAGCCCCCCAGAGAGCTGTCAGCTACATTGATCACTTGGCAAAGAGCATGTTGATGTATCCTTCTAACCTCTGTTGTTAATGGGAATTGATATTGGCATCCTGCCTGTGCCATGCATCGCTGGGGAAGAAGTTTCCCAGGTGTTTTGCACTTGCAGAGCTCTTTAAAGACTGGAAGGGATTAGTCTTCGTGAATTGACTAAGGCTGGGATTCTACAAAGATCTGTTCCCTGCTTAACTCTGCTCTCTGAATAACTTCAGATTCTAAAGAACTCCTCAACTTGCAAAATATCACACGCATAACTCTCCACAGGCTCAGGGCCTGAAGATTGAGACTCAAGGAAATTAGGCTGATCACTGATTAATGATCATTTTATCACTGATTAAATCTTCCCTTTTTCTTGTTCTTTGTAGTATTTATGTATTGAAAGATTTGTTAATTTCTCCAGTGAGTAATTCTTTGTCTGACAAGCATTTGTGAATCATCCCAGTTTGTGATGTGTCAGTTAGTTACATAAGTCGCATCATTCTGTTCCTGAATGGCTTTGAAACTGGCTTTCAGTGACCATTGAAGCTTAAAATTAGATTTTCACAAGTATTTGCACTTGTAAAACACAACTGGTCAAATGTTCATTGAAAGTAAATACAATACAGGTCATAAATATTGTCGAATCAAAATTCACTGATGCGTTCAAAAAATATTGAGGGGCAATTATTTTCCATTGTTGGTTGTGTTGTGATAAATACCATAAATGTCTGTCATAAGGTTGCTTATCATCCGTATCAAGATCATTGGTGAGAGCTGAAGGCATACTTAAAGCCAGAGGAAGTTATTTTTTCATTTTCATGAGGAATTTCTCGCCACGTAGTTTGAAATGCATACATTTTGAATGCCAGTTGCATATGTTTTGATACAAGGATCCCAGTTAACCCAGGATTAAAAATGCCTTGCATTTCCTCCAGGCATTGCAGATGCTAAAAAACCAAAGAAAAGCTAAGACAACACAATACCAGTCTCTGAATATAATTATATAATATTATTGCGGTACAAGAGTGTCTGTTCAAGATATTATATTGGTAGAAGTTTTTAAAGCTTTGTCATATAAACAAACCACAAAAATAGCTGTTCCCAAACTTTTTGACTGGGCACCCTATTTGTCAGCTCGTGATCACGCTTCTGCAATTGAAATCCTGTTGGGTTTGCAACCCCGCTTGTCTAGGTCATGACTAATACTCTGGGATCTGCTGCCTCAGAGGAAGGGCTGGCCTGTGTTAGGCTAGGTGAACTGTGAATGAGAAGATCTGGGATCTGTGCCAAGCTCTGCCACAGATTCCCTGTTTGTCCTTGTCATGCCTTTGCTCTGTGCCTCAATTCCTCATCTCTTCTACAGGGAAAATAATACTAAAAAAGGTGGAGCTTGGCCTCTGAATGCTTCTTAGCTGCCTACTCCCTTGTGGCAGGTGCCGTGCGAGATCATATGAATAACTGAAATGGACTGAAATGTGTAAAAATAAAACAATGTGTACTCAGCATAAATTTTACACTGTATCCACATTGTAGTCCCAAATTTGTTTACAGTACGCAGGTGAGTGACCCCCAAAGAGCTGCACATGTGAGATGAGCAAGCAGATCTGGTCATAACGAGAGAGAGAGAGAGAGAGATGCTTCTTATTTGAGGCTGCTGCTACAGGCACAGGTGATGTAAAGATAGAAGTTCCTGCGGCCCAGGTATATGATGCTAGAGTGTGTGTGCTTTGGGATAAAGCTTTATTTCAAAATCACGTTGAACACTACCCAGCCCTTTAAGGAGGTGGAATCTTATTATCCAAGTACTGAGCAGGTGAGAGTATCAGTGGCTGACAAGAGATAACACAGGTTCTCCTGTGTTGTGTCCTCTCTGATCACCTGAATAACCTACAAACATAACTGTTTATGATGAATCAAAGTTCAAATACCACAGTGTGTATTCCTCTGACTTTAAATCCTCTCCCGTGATTTCCAACACTACAATGTGGAGATCTGAATCTGACTTTTATAGTCAGCAGAGAGAAAAAGTCATTTAGAGTGTGATTTGTCTTATCCTCAGGTGGCTATCTAAAATGGCTTAGGTGAATCACACCTTAGAAATGCTATCTAGCACAGAAATGCAGGATAGGAGCTTGGTCTTAAGTAGGAATTAAATATCTGAATTCTTTTTATTTGGAAGTGAAGGCCCAGACGCAGAGTATTTTCTGGTTAGCCTAAGGAAAGATATCAGCAACTCACCAGTCATGAGTGAATACAAATGACTTCAGCTTAATTAAGGTGAACTGGCAACCCTGTTCACCTGAGTATGAACTGCCATTTCTCATGCATCTCTAGAAGGAAAATAAAGCCTAAGACACCCCAATAGAAGGGACAGTGCGGGGGGGTGGTGGTGATATCTCAGGAGACCTGTCTTTGACTTTGTAAGGGACCTTGGTCACATCAGTTTATTCCAACCCATGTCTACCTTGCAGGGTTCAAGTTCTCTGGGAAGTTTGGTATTCTAGGCAGGAGTCACTAGTACTACAAATGGGTAGTTGGCTAGCTGGGAGACATTAAGCAGAAGCGAGAGATTTGGGGGAGTCGTAGGAGATACAATATATTTGTGCTCCATCTCCATGGGTCCCCCATCTCCATGGGTCCCCCAAGTTACCAGATTCCTTTTATATTTAGAGAGCCATGTCCGCAGCTTTTTGCTATCTGCATAAAAATAAAACACCTGTTCAGATAACATTTTACCATTCCAACACCTTTTAAAATAATTTTCAACCGCCTTTTTAAATATGTGAAGTAGGACCTGCCTACCAACCACGCCTCTAGACTCAGGTGACTTTCCCTGCCTAGAAGGCAGTCCAGTAGCTATCTGCAACCAGGCTACACTGCAAAGCACACAACTGACAGAAAGACAGGGCCAGAATGTCCAGAGTCTTCCAGAATCTGTCCCTGTCACAGCTGTCAGCTCCAGTAGGGCACTAAGAATTGAGCTTTGGCTCCAGACACAAGCACTTCCGCCACTTGAGGAGAAGGCAGCTCTTTGGCTTCAGTCTCCAGTGATAAGTAACAGCCAGGACACCATGCTTCAGGCAGCACAGGGCGTCACAGGCACTCCAGAATTGCACAGTTCTTACACACGTTCATGGATATTCACAAACAGTTTGCTGTAGATAGCTCTATATATTCAATTTTTTTTTCTGCAAAGCTCTGTATGATGGGCATAACTGTGAAGACTGCGAGGGAAGAGCTTCATTTATTTTAAGTTTTGTTTAACTGTCATGAGATTCATCAGATAACATTATTCACTGTGTATCATTTGACCTACAGCAGTTTGTCCCAGTTAAAGACTGTGTTCTGTCTGTTAAAAGAGATGCCACATATTTTGGAAGACATCTATTCAGTTTATCCAGAGGAGAAGCAATCAGTGGTTGGCCTGAGATGTACAGGGCGGGAAGACCTCCACTTGGAAAGATAGGGAATTGTCCATTTAAAATTTTTGAACTCACTATTGTTTGTTAAGATGGTAATAAGAAAACAAATTCAGCTAACCTCCCCAGTACAATGGGCTCTACTGATAAAATTCATTTCCCTTTCAATATGGTATTTGGCTTTCCTGCAATAAACCCCTGTGTACAGGTGTGACTCCACATAGGTTTGCAGAGGACAGAGCAGGGGAGAAGGAGATACTATTGTACTTCAAAGTACCACCAGAGGTCAAAGGATACAGCTTTAGCAAGAGAGAAATGAAACTGCAGCATGCAGGTGGGTGCTGCCTTGTATGTATCATGGCGTAAGAGCACACATACGGCAACTACTGCAGAGCAGTTCATTGAGAACTGCACATCCCGCTTGTAATGTATTTACACAGCCAGGCTCTCAGGAGAGTTAATCTGAATTAGTTTCTAGAGCAGATTTGTTAAGTGCACTGAACTCCTCTGTGGATGCTCTTAGGGTTGATCCAGCTGGCTTTGCTTTGCTTCCAAGAACTAGTTCAATTCGGAGCGGAAACATTTACATGACAGTTAATGCAGTTCAGTGTGGGTTAACATACATTTGAGAGAAAGTCAGGCT
>NW_009202041.1:5914-12349 GCF_000690835.1 Fulmarus glacialis | reverse complement strand
CATATACTGGGAGTTAAGAATTATTTTGAATCTCTGTTCCAGCTAATTTCCCTGTATACACGGACTCTAAGACAGTGGCAAGAGCTGGTGCAGCAAGACCTTCCAACCAATGTAGTCCCAATGCAAAGAGTTCCCCTGGGGCACAGAAGCAGCTGTGGCAAACTGCCAGTTATTCAGTATGTCCAGGGCTTCTTTGCCTGCACTTGCCAGTTGCTGTATTGCCCCTCTGGGCATGATGGCAGCAAGCTGAATTACCACAGGAGTCCAGCTCAGGACAGAAGTAACCCATAGGCAAAGAAGGGCAAAGACCACCTTCAAAGCTACAATGTGCTGTGAGCCCTTTGCTGCAACCAGTGATCCAAGCAGGGTGTTTAGTACCCAGTGGTATGAATAATAAGTGAAGACCTGAAAGAAGTAACCATGTGGCAGGGGGCAGCCACTTTGACAGCAGGCCAGGGCATAAGCCTGCCTAATAAAGTGAGATTATTTCAAATACATGCAAATTCAGAAAGCAATTTAGTGACCTGAATTCTTAAACTGCAGCCAGTGGGCTTACACAGAACTGAAAAGAGAAATGAACAGAAAGTCACAGCTAATTTCCCCTGTGTCTGTGCAGAATTTTAACAACAGAAGGCTAATTCTGATTATTTGACAGAAGAATTATTGTTGAGTGCTGGCTCCTTTTATGAAATCACATGAGCCTTTCTCCCTGTTCTTTTGTGTGCTATCTACAGTTGAGGAAAATCTGACTTCGCAATTCTTTATTAAGGGAGCAACATCTATTTGCTTAGTTTCCATAATTTTACATACCCCACTCCACGTGAAAGCACCATTAGCTTTGCTATGAACGTCTTCTAGGCTCTAAATATCTTCCTTTTTTCCCCTGAATTTAGCCTGTTGTTGCAGTGAGGAAAACAGGGAGTTTTTAGAATCCAGAGCACTCCACTGATGATACTTATTTTTGTCTGACTATGGGAAAAAACCATATTGTGTTAGGAGCTGTACAAAGAGAACAAAAAAGTCAGTTGTGCCGTGGAGACCTTTTAGTCTTAAGTCCTTCAGCTGACCGTGCTTCTGTAGCTCCATTAGTTGAACTGTCCCTCAGTCCTGTTCAGGAGCACATCCAGCCCAAGTGGCTGCTTGGGAGCCACCCAGTCCTCCCTTCATCAGGTTGTCACACGCCATTCGCCCTGCAGAAACCCAAGGCAGCTTCTCTCTCGTCTGTAAAAAGCTAAGGGGCCTTGAGCTACCTCAGAGTAAGCAAGGGTGGGGAGTTGGTGCATGAGGTGGTTGCAGATGGGTCCTATGCCAGCTCCATGGCATCTCAGTAAATTTGTATAGTGCTTTTGGGTCTAGGAGAAATGCTTGGGTGGATTGTTTATCTTAGTACCTTAGACTCTGCTCAGCACTTTAATTTATGTGGAATAAACAATATAGAAGGAGAAACTCTGTAACATACAGCCTCCGTGCTTCCGTGATTAGATTGAAGGGGAAACAGGAGTCCCTTTTCCTTTCTCCTAATGAAGCTTTTCACTGGCTTAGCAAGAGCACAGGACTCTATTGCGGTTCACTGAGTGTAGCTGTGAGCTGCAGAACATCATTTCAGTTAGGGTTACACAGAGCCAAACTAATCAGCCTTTCAGTCCTCTGATTACTGTCTTTTCTGCTCTCCTTTTGAGGCAGGTGCTGACAATAAATCCAGAGCAGGAAAAATTAATTTGAAACTGAAGCAATTTCATAAATAAGATGAGGAGGAGAAATAATCTCAGAACCACCGGCCCAAGCAAACTTGCTCCTACTGCCTTGTTCCACTGTTGGCTTATGTTTCATGCAGGACCTTAGTCAGACCTGCCAGGAAAACGTCTTTGTCCCACCAGGACTCTGCTGTGTGCCTGTTCTCATCTGGTGCTGGTTGGAAGGAGAATTTTCTCCAGAAGCAACTAATAAGACTTATATTGGTGTGTGGAAACATCATGTAAATGATGCAATTAATTAGAATGGTGGAACCAATTAATTTTTCAGTTTGCTAACCAATTACAATTCTGAAAAATTATTTTGAAAAATTCTTCCCCCCTTAAATAACTGAACGAATGTTTTCAGTAATTTTTTAAAATATTCTAGAGCAGAAATTTGAGCCTTTCGTGGCAAAACAGAAAAGGAAAATTTTATCTAATGAAACAGATAATAGATTCAAGCTGGGCTCAGGAAAACAGTAAAGTGTAATGTAATTTCAAAGGAAAACTGAAATGTTCTGTTTTAAAAACTAACCAAAATAATAATTCCAAGGTTTTGCTGGAATTATTTTATCAATTTGACACAAATTTAAGGAGCTTTGATCAAACCATTTCCAGTAAATAGTATGCATGTTTGGAAAATGTTAGCATATTCTCTATTTAGTGCTCTGCCAAGGAAACCAGAGTCTGCTGTTCAGCTCTTTCTGTGTTGTCAAGAGCTCCGGTTATGAAAACATCGATCCCCTCAATTCATCCGTGCAGCTCTGATTAACATTGCTATGGGTTCTCATTTGAATTGAGGGCAGCATTGGAAATTGCAGGTTATTCAAGCACAGACAAGCAAATCAGAAGCAAAAGACAGGTGACATGGAATTAAAAGAGTGAGATGAGGTGTAATGATGGAAACACAGAGCAGTTGCTGGTATTGAGCTTTTCGGAAAGCTGCACTAGCAACATCTGCTGTTTCTCCTTCTTCTACCCCTAGCCATTCCTCCTCAGCCCAGTTTTGCTACAGTCTGTTATCAAGAAAGCAAATGTGGTAAGGCAGCTTTTTTGCCTGTCTACTTTGAACTCAGCATGCTGTCTCCCATCCACATCCTGACCTTGCAGTTGTGTGAGATAGCTACAGATTCCCCATGCTGGGATTTGTACCTTCAGCTCAGAAAGAGAATGATTACAAACCTGCAGTCTGAATCCCTCTTTAACTCAAATGTGCTGGCCAGATTCTCTCTTACCTGTCAATTTTATTTAGATAGGTTGTTCCTTTTCTCCATACTTGGAGCTATTAGTATTTCTGTTTCTGTTTAAGCAGCTCTTTGTGATCTAATTTGTTTGTGAACATGTATGTAATTCTAGTAGATACCACATGGAAATTACTCTGTGTGTGTGTGCAGCGTGACCCTCTGCTCCATTCACTCCCTTTCACTGTATGTTCACTGCAAAAATGCTCTTAAGTTTAAAGGTGACATTCATGCTCCCTCTGGTGTGCCTGGGTACATGAACGGCAGGTAGAACCAGGATCTGTCTGCTTAGGGGATATCCGGTGCTGTCTATTCCAGTCAGGTGTACAATGAAACAAACATTATATACATATCCTAGACACGCACTTCCAGTGCAGACAAGCTCTCCAGCCCCTGTAATGACAATAGCAGCTCAGAACACTCTTTACCTTCAGAACTGTGTCCTTCCAGGGCTGGTGTCTTTCTCCAAGGTGGGAAAAGAAAGGCCAGTCCATACACCTTACTGGTTTTTTTGGAGGAAGTGATTAGCGGTAGTAAAACACAAAAGCATTAAGCATCCCATAGCACTACCCGCAAAAGAGACGATCCAAACGCACCAGTTGCGGATCCAGGATCAAAACTCTGTCAGTGTTTTAATGGTTTGGTTTTATGGTGCAGTTCAGCCCACTGTAGATTGCAAGCTTTACTCACTCTGAACAATTGCATAGCACTATTGCATAGCACTCAGTTGCTAGAGGTACACCTCATCCTTTATAAAGAGATAAATGCTTGATTTTAAAAATTACAGTGAAAGAAAAACCCTTAGTATGTTCTTCCAGTGCTTAACTATGATTACAGTTAGATTGCTCCTTCTTTTTGTTCTGGGCTTGTCTAAAATTACAGTATCTCGTGGGTTCTTCTGGAACTGAAGTTCTTAGCAGCTTCCTTCATCTGTGAAGTTCCCTATAAATCAGTATTAAGTCACCTCTTCTCTGAGAGAAGCTGAATACATTGTACTTATTCACTGATGTTTTTCAAACCTGATTCTTGTGGATATTTTCTGTACCTTTTCATGCTTTCCAGCTAGACACTAGAACTAAAACAACATACTGTATGCCTTCTTAGCATTTTATGTGTTAGTGACTAGTATCTCTCTTATACTTTGTAATTTCCTTCTTATTTGTGCAACAATTGTTTCACCTTTTTCTGGTAGTAGATCTGGAACTCATCTAGTTATATTCAAGACTCTACCATTTCAGAGTTACTTTTTAGGACACCAGGATACCAGTTACCCTCTTCAAAGTGTCATTCAAGTTCTTTGCTGCCAGATGTTTGATTTTACATTTGGCCAGAGTAAGAGGCATGTCCTTAAACTCTGACTCTTTTATCTGTTACAGATATAAAAGATACACCATATAGTAAAAAAACCCCAACAATCTCGATGTCATCTATGCACAGAGATGTACTCACATCTGTACACAAAGATCTGAGATCTGACTGTCATAAGATTGAAAGGAAATTCCTCTGGAACCTCACTGGGAACTACTACTCAACATGGCAGTCCACTCTTAACCATTCCTTCTTGGAAACTATCAGCTGACCAGTTTAAACTAGAATGCTGTGTGGGACAAATTAAATATCATATTGTGGTCTTAGTCGATAATATCAATGGTTGACTTATCTTGAAAGTTGTGGTTTCATGAAAGTGTGGAGACAAGTTTAATGGACAAGCCCTTGTTTGCAGGAAACTTAATGGACATGAGCTGTGCTGCCAGCCTTTAATTCTTAAAGCATGACATGATTTGGGTGTTAAAATACAGAAAAAGAGGCCCTTCCACATCCAGGCCTCCATTCCATACCTGCCACTATCTGATGCTCTGTAAATCCGCAGCAATCGGCAAGATGCTGTCTGTTTGCCCCGGTCCTGTACAGGAACTAGAAGTGATCAGACAGGAACCAGCAGAAATGCCATTTGAATCAGAGCAGAGGTTTGCTAATGGGTGCAGGGGCCTGAGGATACATTTGGTTCAGGAGGAGGTTTAATACAGCTTTTGATCTGATCCGAACTGGCTGGTGCCTCATCTAGAGGTGACCCTTCTACACTCACCTTCTGAACTTCAGCTGAAAAATTAGCTGTGTACAGACACGCAACCAGGGGGCCAGGTATGCAGATGCACGCAGACACACACACACAGAACTTACTGGGCTGAACCCTTCAAATCCTTCAGTAAACAAAAGTGAAAAGGAAGCCCATAGGCAGGTGCTGTCATCAATTCAAACTGACATATGTTGTCAGGATAGAGGACCCTTGAAAAGGCTAGAACAGGGATCTAATCCACACTAATTTTGTAAGAAAATAATTCAAATCAGCATATACCAGCTCCTTATAAATCCATGCTGGCACAGTTACCGATTTGCATGCTGTTCTGAGAACAGAGATATGAAAGCCGTTATGCAGAGTGCCTGTCCACGTCAGAAATCCTCTCCTTTGAGAAGGCGTTTGTGCTCTGGTGAAAGGGCATCACTGGCAGCATCTCATCCCCCTGCGTTGAATGGTTCTGTCCCTTCAGCGCCAGGTGCACTCTCAGGCCAGACAAACTCATTATGCCACATTTTCCAGCCCATTGAAAAGGCAAAACGCTGAGCTAATATTTTGCTGCAGGCTAGGAAGTCCAGCTGGAACATGACGTCTGCTAGCCTGCAGTTTCCTTAAAGTTGGGGCTAGAAGGGCACGGCCAAGTAAGATGGTAGCTGCAGCATGTCTCAGGTCTCTTTCTTGGGCCAGCTGAGCTTTTCCACCACGTAAAGTCCTTCTGTCCCTTACTCATAGAAAAATTTCCTTTCAACTAAAAACACATATTTGACTCCAGAGTGGACAAGTTGCATGAGACAGATGAGGAAAAGGTGTAGCTGAAGACTCAGGAGACTTCACTGGACTTATATTTTTGAGGTTGTCCTTTGCAAACACAAAAAAAATTACAGCCTTTGGATTTATTCTCTTTTTCTAACGGAAGTTCAGATTATGAGGTGCAAAATGGGAATCTTCCAGATTCATAAATTTTGCTACCAGTCTGCCACACTTGTCAAAAGTGGCTTTACTGTCTAACTAAGAATATGCGTCCTGTCAGACACATTTTTATGGGATCTTGAGGTTTGTTAATCATACCACAAAAGCAGAAGATGTGATGTTTGTCATCTTGTTGCTGGAGCACAGAGATGGGACACAGATCCCATAATGACAGTGGAAGGGAGACAGTGGCAACAATTCGAGGAAAGTCTGGCAGGAAGCTTTGAGGAAGCCTCCCATGCTTTGACATATCAGAATGACTCTTTCTCTCTTCACTTTCTCTACAGGCAAGAAAAATTCCATTCTGCTGCATAAAGTCCAGCATGACCTCAATTCGGGCGTTTTCAACTACCAAGAGAATGAGATCATCCAGCAGATTGTGCAGCACGACAGAGAGATGGCACACTGTGCTCAC